>NC_092733.1:9402953-9485453 GCF_047496885.1 Scyliorhinus torazame | reverse complement strand
CTCATACAAACACACACACTCACACACACTCAAACAAACACACACACACTCGTACACACACAGCCACACACACTCGTACACACACACTCACACACACACACACTCGTACACACACTCATACAAACACACACACACACTCACACTCACACACACTCAAACAAACACACACACACTCGTACACACACACACTTGTACACACACAGCCACACACACTCGTACACACACACTCACACACACACACACTCGTACACACACTCATACAAACACACACACACGCACACACACACGTACACACACACTCACACACACACTCACACACACACACTCATACACACACGTACACACACTCACACACACACACACACACACTCACACACACACTCATACAAACACACACACACACACTCACTCGTACACACACTCACACACACACACACACACTCATACAAACACACACACACGTACACACACACACACGTACACACACACTCACACACACACACAGCCACACACACACTCGTACACACACTCGTACACACACTCACACTTGTACACACACTCGTACACACACTCACACACACTCACGCACACACACTCGTACACACACTCGTACACACACACTCACACACACACACGTACGCACACTCATACAAACACACACACACTCACACTCACACACACACTCGTACACACACTCACACACGTACACACACACTCACACACACACTCATACAAACACATACACACACACTCACACACGTACACACACACTCACACACACACTCGTACACACACAGCCACACACAGTCGTACACACACAATCATACACACACACTCGTACACACACACGCGCAGACACACACTCGTACATACACTCACAGACACACACACACACTCGTACACACACACACACACTCGTACACACACACACACTCGTACACACACACACTCGTACACGCACACTCGTACACACACATACTCGTACACACACACACACTGGTACACACACACACTCTCGTACACACAGACACACACACACTTGTACACACAGCCACACGTACACACAGACATGCACATGCATACATACTTGTACACATAGACATACACACACTCGTACAGACACACACACAAACACACAGACACACACACACTCGTACACACAGACACACATTCGTACACACAGGCACACATTCGTACACACAGGTACAGACACACACACGCGTACACAGAGACATGCACGTGCGCAGACACACTCGTACACACAGACACAAACACACACTTGTACACACAGTCACATGTACACACAGACACATGTACACACACTCATACACACATAGCCATACACACACACAAACACACTCATACACACGCACACATGTACACACAGACACATGTACTCATATACACACCCAGATGGGGCGGCATGTGGCGCAGTGGTTAGCACTGGGACTGTGGAGCTGAGGACCTGGGTTTGAATCCCGGCCCTGGGTCACTGTCCGTGTGGAGTTGTGCTCAGGCATCTCCACATCATGTGTGAAGTTTGCACATTCTCCCCGTGTTTGCGTGGGTTTCGCCCCCACAACCCAAAGATGTGCCGGGTAGGTGGATTGGCCACGGTAAATTGCCCCTTAATTGTAAACAAATAATTGGGTACTCTAAATTTTTTTTAAAATACACACCCAGCTGAAAGCAGACACATGTACACCAACAGCAATGTATTCATATACTTATGATGTGGAGATGCCGGCGTTGGACTGGGGTGAGCACAGTAAGAAGTCTTACAACACCAGGTTAAAGTCCAACAGGTTTGTTTCGAATCACTAGCTTTCGGAGTGCTGCTCCTTCCTCAGGTGAATGAAGAGGTATGAAGAGGAATGAAGAGGATCTGCTCAGACGAGGAGGAGCGTAACAGACATCTACAGACGTTGAAAGATGCCCTCGTACGAACGGGATATGGCGCTCGACTCATCGATCGACAGTTCCAACGCGCCACAGCAAAAAACCGCACCAACCTCCTCAGAAGACAAACATGGGAAACAACTGACAGAATACCCTTCGTCGTCCAGTACTTCCCCGGAGCAGAGAAACTACGTCATCTTCTTCACAGCCTTCAACACGTCATCGATGAAGATGAACATCTTGCCAAGGTCAACCCCACACCCCCACTACTTGCCTTCAAACAACCGCGCAACCTCAAACAAACCATTGTTTGCAGCAAACTACCCAATCTTCAGAACAGTGACCACGATACCACACAACTCTGCCATGGCAATCTCTGCAAGACGTGCCAGATCATCGACATGGATACCACCATTACACGTGAGAACACCACCCACCAGGTACGTGGTACATACTCGTGCGACTCAGCCAACGTTGTCTACCTCATATGCTGCAGGAAAGGATGTCCCGAAGCGTGGTACATTGGCGAGACCATGCAGACGCTGCGACAACGAATCAACGGACATCGCGCAACAATCACCAGGCAGGAATGTTCCCTTCCAGTCGGGGAACACTTCAGCAGTCAAGGGCATTCAGACTCTGATCTCCGGGTAAGCGTTCTCCAAGGCGGCCTTCAGGACGCGCGACAACGCAGAATCGCCGAGCAGAAGCTTATAGCCAAGTTCCGCACACATGAGTGCGGCCTCAACCGGGACCTGGGATTCATGTCGCATTACATTCATCCCCCACCATCTGGCCTGCGAAATCCTACCAACTGTCCTGGCTTGAGACAATTCACACCTCTTTAACCTGGGGTTACCCCATCTCTGGATCTGTAAAGATTTAATCACCTGCTAATGCTCGCGTTCCAAGCATTGTCTGGCATCTTTGAATCTGTCTATATATATGTTTCTGGAACATACCTCTTCATTCACCTGAGGAAGGAGCAGTGCTCCGAAAGCTAGTGACATCGAAACAAACCTGTTGGACTTTAACCTGGTGTTGTAAGACTTCTTACTGTTCATATACTTAGGAACAATCGGCGGTTATTTAGCCCCCCTCAGCCTGATCCACTATTCAATGAGATTGTGACAGATCAGCAACCTAACTTCAAATACATGCCCCATGTCCGGTAATACATTTGGAAAATGAAAATGTATCAAACTCAGATTTAAAATTAACAATTCATTAAGTATCAATTGCTGTTTGCATCTTTCCTTAGATAAGGGGACCAATACTTTACACAATAGTCCCGGTGTGGTCTCAACAATACTCTGTACAACTGAAGCGTAACCTCTCTCCTTTTGTATTCAATTCTCCTCACAATCAACAATACCATTCTATTAGGTTTCCCAGTTGTTTGCTGTACCTGTAGACCCGCCTTTTGTGAATAACACATTCGGACAACAATATCCCTCTGCATCTCATTTACCCTGCCAGAATGCACAACTTCACACTTTTCCACGTCATTTCCCAATTGCCACATCTTTTCCCACTCACTTAAGCGATCCCTTTCCAGCCTCCTTAGCTCCTCTTCACATCTTACTCGGTCTCTTACCAATGGGGTAGTCAGAACGGCTGCCTCACAGCGCCAGGGACCCGGGTTCGATTCCCGGCTTGGGTCACTGTCTGTGCGGAGTCTGCACATTCTCCCCGTGTGTGCGTGGGTTTCCTCCGGGTGCTCCGGTTTCCTCCCACAGTCCAAAGATGTGCAAGTTAGGTGGATTGATCTCGGGGTCCACGTACATAGATCCCTCAAAGTTGCCACCCAGGTTGATAGGGTTGTTAAGAAGGCGTATGGTGTGTTGGCTTTCATTAACAGGGGGATTGAGTTTAAGAGCCGCGAGGTTTTGCTGCAGCTTTATAAAACTCTGGTTCGACCACACTTGGAATATTGTGTCCAGTTCTGGTCGCCTCATTATAGGAAGGAAGTGGATGCTTTGGAGAGGGTACAGAGGAGATTTACCAGGATGCTGCCTGGACTGGAGGGCATGTCTTATGAAGAAAGGTTGAGGGAGCTAGGGCTTTTCTCACTGGAGCGAAGAAGGCAGAGAGGTGACTTGATAGAGGTGTACAAGGTGATGAGAGGCATGGATAGAGTGGATAGCCAGAGACCTTTCCCCAGGGTGGAAATGGCTGGCACGAGGGGACATAATTTTAAGGTGATTGGAGGAAGGTATAGGGGAGATGTCAGAGGTAAGTTCTTTACACAGAGAGTGGTGGGTGTGTGGAATGCACTGCCAGCAGAGGTGGTGGAGTCAGAGTAATTAGGGACATTTAAGCGACTCTTGGACAGGCACATGGACAGCAGTAAATTGAAGGGGTGTAGGTTAGGTTGGTCTTAGATTAGGATAAATGCTCGGCACAGCACCGTGGGCTGAAGGGCCTGTACTGTGCTGTACTGTTCTATGTTCTACGTTTCCAACGGTTAGGTGGAGATACAGGAATCGGGCCTGGGTAGGGTGCTCTTTCAGAGGGTCGGTGCAGACTCGATGGGCCGAATAGCCTCCTTCTGCACTGCAGGGATGGTTGTCAGTCCCCATGTCCCCCTACACTGTGGGGCCCAGTTGGTCCCTTCAGGCTCTAAATGATACAAATAAATTTGACCAGTGGCGAGTGAGGAAAACAAAGAGAAGAACCTTACCACAGTTCTGCGATAGACTGAGGCTGGTATCAGATAGGCAGCTACTGGTCCTCAGTCTAATTCTGCAGGCACTCTACAATTACAAACAGATTACAGTAGTTAGAGCAGATAACTAACATTACTACTATTAACTAGTGATATTATCAATAGAATTAGTGTTATTTCTACCACTGTAACAAATAGCATTTAAATATTGTTTAAAAAGACACATGTTGTTGAAGTTTATCACCGTGACTCATCAGGACAAATGCTAGAATACCAAATTACAAATATCACAACTATTTATACTTCAGGAGGAAAGGAGTGCTGATAAATAAGATTGTTCCTTTTGAAATTGGAAAAATGTTTCAAGGTATGCTTCGCAGGGGCAGGACGGGAAGGAAATTGGATTCAAAGTGGGAGCGGTCCGGAGTTTGGCCAGCAGAATGGGTTGTAGGAAGGAGAGGAAAGGCGGGATTGGGGGAGAGGAAGAGGTTTTAGGGCGGGGATGCCAGAGTGTGGGGCCCAGGAACGGCCTGCAAATACTGAGACCGAGTGAGGGAGTGAGGGAGGGATGAACCGGTAACTGGAGTCAGAGTTTGCAGGAGGGGTGGGTTTGTGGAACAGGAGAAATTTACAGTATGGGGAGAAGGGACAAGTCCACTGGCCAGAATGGGAATAAAAGACAAGGGAAAGAGTTTCAAAGTTTTTGTGTCCATTGAACAGGCAACAAGGTCTTGAAAAAGGAGCAATTCAGCCCAACTCCCATAGGATAAAAGTCACCAGTTCCCAGGTCAGGTCACGGAGACTGTTTTGTGTAATGTCATCAACGGACAGCAGAGGGAGCAGCTGAGTAGGTCAGCTGCGACAAGGTTAACCTCTTGTGATCGAGACGGACAAACTCTCATTCAGATTTACACTAGCGGGTGTCCAGCTTTTTCGAATGAGTCACAGGATATGGTTATGGCCAGTATCCATCATCCACCCTCACACAACTAGGTGTCGCGCCCGGCCATTTCAGAGGGGGCAGTTAAGAGTCAATCGCATTGCCGCGGGTCTGGAGTCACGTGGAGGCCAGGCTGGGTAAGGACGGCGGATTTCCTCCCCTCACAGGGCACGAGTGAACCAGGCGGGTTTTTAAACAACAGCCCAATGGTTAAGTGGTCTCTCGGCCGCTGGATTACAGGTTAACCAGTAATAACCGCCGTGCTATCAAAGCCAGAGCTGCTTGACCCTGTTCACAGAATTTACAGTGCAGAAGGAGGCCATTCGGCCCATCGAGTCTGCACCGGCTCTTGGAAAGAGCACCCCACCCAAGGTCAACACCTCCACCCTATCCCCATAACCCAGTAACCCCACCCAACACGAAGGGCAATTTTGGACACCAAGGGGCAATTTACCATGGCCAATCCACCTAACCTGCACATCTTTGGACTGTGGGAGGAAACCGGAGCACCCGGATGAAACCCACGCACACACGGGGAGGACGTGCAGACTCCGCACAGACAGTGACCCAAGCCGGGAATCGAACCTGGGACCCCGGCTCTGTGAAGCAATTGTGCTAACCACAATGCTACCGTGCTGTCCTCAGGATCCAGAATTCAAAGCAACACCAGGTGCATCACAGGGGCATGAGCACAGCCGCCACCAAAGGAGACAATGACGCTCCTTAAAATCGACCCTTTTGACCAAGATCTCTCTTAAGGGGCTCAATATTAAACTTGATCGATATTGATCCTGGGACCTTTTACCATGTTAGGGTGCCATATAAATGCAGGTTGTTGATTCAATGCCTGTCACCTACATCTCACGTTTCATTCTCAAGTATTTGTATCGGTTACTTTCAAAATTACTGTAATTTTTGTGAATGAACACCCTGGCTAAATACTTGGCATTTGTTTGCACCACCAGGGGTTAATTTATTTCGTAGCTACACCCACCTTGGGGAAAGTGTCGGACAGATTAACAGGCGAATGGTCAACCCATGGGGGCACATTTTTAACCCCCTTCTGCGGCCAATGAGTCCTGGAGGGGGAGTGGGACCCAAACCTCCCGACTGGGGGGGGGGCAGGTTTAAGACCTCCGCACATGAAAAATGAAATGAAATGAAAATCGCCTATTGTCACAAGTAGGCTTCAAATGAAGTTACTGTGAAAAGCCCCTAGTCGCCACATTCCGGCGCCTGTTCGGGGAATCGAACCATGCTGCTGGCCTGCCTTGGTCAGCTTTCAAAGACAGTGATTTAGCCCTGTGCTAAACCAGCCCCTCAACGGGAGGTGCGTCTGTGCCTGCCTACCTCATCATCCTTCGACATCAGTATCATCTGCCCGTTGACCAGCGCACAGTTATTGACATCCCAGACTGGCACACCCGCTGATGGCACCAGCGATATGGGAGAGGGTTGAGTCACAGGCACCGCTGCTCCATCGACATCATCTGTAAGGAGAAACCATCACACCTGTTAATGTCTTCACCTTGAAAAGCAGGAAAGATGCAAATGTGTTGGAAGCAGTTCAGAGAGGGTTGACCAGACTAACACCAGGAATGGGTGGGTTGTCTTACGAGGAAAGGTTGGGGAAGCTGGGTTTGTACCCACTGACCTTATTGAATGGCAGAGCAGGCTCGAGGGGCCGAGTGGCCTCCTCCTGCTCCTAACTCGTCTGTTTGTAAAAGGCAGAGGCGTTGCGATATATATTACCCAGGAGCTAAGGTGGGGAAATCAGTCCCCTTATCTCAAGTAGTTACATTGTCCATCTACACATGGTAAATAAAGACAGAGAGGCTTGCATTTTGTTTGCATCTTGTCATAGTGCACATCCCAACGTTCAGAAGCTGTCACAGGTACGGAGCTAATACAACGCAGAAAGTATCCTATCGGGCTGCATCACAGCCTGGTACGGCAACTGCTCGGCCCAGGGCCGCAAGAAACTTCAGAGAGTCGTGAACTCCGCCCAGTCCATCACACGGACCTGCCTCCCATCCATTGACTCCATCAACACCTCCCGCTGCCTGGGGAAAGCGGGCAGCATAATCAAAGACCCCTCCCACCCGGCTTACTCACTCTTCCAACTTCTTCCATCGGGCAGGAGATGCAGATGTTTGAGAACACGCACAAACAGACTCAAAAACAGCTTCTTCCCCACTGTCACCAGACTCCTAAATGACCCTCTTATGGACTGACTTCATTAACACTACACCCCGTCTGCTTCATCCGATGCCAGTGCTTATGTAGTTACATTGGATATGTTGTGTTGCCCTATTATGTTTTTTCTTTTATTCACTTTTCTTCTCATGTATTTCATGATCTGTTGAGCTGCTCGCAGAAAAATACTTTTCACTGTACCTCGGTACACGTGACAATAAACAAATCCAATCCGAATGGTGGAGTGTTGGTAATCGATGATGCCCAAAAGGCCAGAGCTAAACGAGCACATTATCTCGAAGGGCTGGAGGAGATTAGGAAGCTATTGAGGGGCAAGGTTATAGAACCATAAAATCGCTACAGCGTAGAAGGAGGTCATTCGGCCCATCATGTCTGTACTGACCCTTCCAAAGAGCACCTTGCCTAACCCCCCCCCACCCTATCCCCGTCAACCTCACCTGATCATCCTTGGACACTAAGGGGCAATTTATCATGGCCAATCCACCTAACCTGCACATCTTTGGACTGTGGGGGGAAACCGGAGCACCCGGAGGAAACCCACGCACACACAGGGAGAACGTGCAGACTCCGTACAGACAAGCCAGGAATCGAACCGGGGTCCATGGCGCAGTGAGGCAGCAGTGCTGTCATGGGGGGGGGGGGGGATTTGGAAAAAAGGATGAGAATGACTAAACTGCCTGTTGCCGCACCAGGATCGAACGCAAGGTCGGCAAGAAGTTCTACTCCTCTCAACTGCTTCGTTAGAGTGGCACTACTCACCCCCTCCCCTGCCCTGTGGCCACCATTGCCCACTATGAGGGGCATCGATAGGGAGGAGAGGAAGGAATTTTTCCACTTAGCGGAGGGGTCAATGACCAGGGGGCACAGATTTAAGGTCAGGGGCGGGAGTTTTAGAAGGGATTTGAGGAAATCCTTTCACCCAGAGGGTGTCGGGAATCTGGAACTCGCTGCCTGAGAGGGTGGTGGAGACGGGAACCATCACCACATCCAAGAAGCATTGAGACGAACATTTGAAACACCACAGCACACAAAGCTGGAAAATGGGATCAGAACGGATCGGTGCTCGATGGCCGACACAGACCCGATGGACCGAAGGGCCTCTTTCCATGCTGTAAAAATTCTGTGACCCTCGCTGCACTCCCCCTAAATACCCAGAGGGATCCCGTTGTGACCTGGGCACAATCCCAGCAGTCCCAGTGTCCAGAACACATCACTTCAGGGAATGTTTGATTGAATAAGGAATCTTTCCTCCTGCCATTGTGTGTGGCGACTGGAGACTCGCGTTCCCAGGAAGTCGCAGCCTGTTATTCGGGATGGGAGGCTCAGGGGGAGACGGTCGGGATAATACAGTGTCCGGCCTTACCAACCCGTCCAGCGTTTGAGGATTGAGCGCCCAACATCGTTGCCACGAGCAACGCCCAGGCGACAAATCGTAGAAGCAATAAGGTTATTTAGTATCGCCTCCATTGGATACGTCTGTTTGGAAGCGATGAAACTATTGCAAATGGAGGGATAGGAGGAACAGTGATAGGTGGAAGATCACGAGGTGGGACCTGATGACATCAGGTCACCCCCTGGTGAAGGGTGGGGGGTCTGTGATGCTGCCGACGTCTATCTCTCGGCCGAAGCCGCTCCCCCTGGTCTGTTGCTGTTTGTGGGATCTTGCTGATCCAGCATCATGATTGCCAACGCAGGCTGTAATTCGAATCGCGTCGGGGGGTTGGGGGACGGGGGGACGGGTGGGGGGCCGAGGGCTGAGTTGGGATGTTTCTTACGTTTCAAACCCTGCCGCTCGATACCTGGGACAGGTAAGGAACCTCGGGCAGTTTGAGGCGGTTCGGTTGCTGGGGTTAAAATCGCTCCCGGCGACCCAACCTGCGAGACTATCTCCGGGGATGCGAAACACTTTACAAACACTAGGAATTGAAGAGCAGGTGAAGACCAGCTGTGCGATCAAACCTCCACCACCCGGAAGGACAAGAGCAGCAGATACCTGGGGACACCACCACCTGGAGGCTCCCCTCCAAGCCACTCACCGCCCTGACTGGGAAATATATCAGCCGTTCCTTCACTGTCACCAGGGCAACATCCTGGAACTCCCTCCTAACAGCATTGTGGGTGCACCTACAGTGACTGCAGCGGTTCAAGAAGGCAGCTCACCACCTCCTCCTCACAGGGACATTAGGGATGGGAAATAAATGCTGACCTGGTCAGAGCCGCCCACATCCCGTAATGCAACAAAAAAAAAGCCTCCCACAATAGACCATCAAGGCTCAAGGTTTCCTTTAACGCATTCGCAACCAAAATACAATGTTTTCACATCCTCAATTACAGATGGTTATAATGTGATTATTAAATTCACCATACTGGATGCATTCACTGCACAGAATATAATTAAGTTCACATCCTGTCCAAATTCTATTGCACGGTGGTGCAGTGGTTAGCACTACCGCCTCACAGCGGCAGGGACTTGGATTCGATTCCGGCCTCGGGTCACTGTCTGTGCAGATTCCGGTCTGCACGTCCTCCCCGTGTCTGCGTGGGTTTCCTCCGGGTGCTCCGGTTTCCTCCCACAGTCCAAAGTTGTGCAGGTTAGGTGGGTTGGCCACGCTAAATTACCCCTCAGTGTCTAAAGGTTAGGTGGGGTTATGGGGATGGGGTGGGGAGGGGTCTATATGGGGTGGTGCATGTTCAGAGGTTCGGTGCAGACACAACGGGCCGAATGGCTTCCTTCTGCACTGTTGGTATTCTGTGATTCAAATCTTCAACCTGGGTTGAGCTAAGTTCTAGCCGAGATGCCTGTGTCCATATTGTGCCTGACTGGTTAACTACCCAGTGCCTCGGGCACACAAAACACACCCCATTATAGAGGTCACACCACTCGCTCCTCCTGCCACGGTGCGGTACACACAGGAAGGAGGTTGAAGATGCTCTGCGTGCAAGGCATTTCCTGTCCCATGTTGACATCTTCTGTAAAAACCTCAACATCGACTGTCAGAAACTATCAGTGATGTGAAACACTTCACTGTGAGGGGGGGGCGTTTTACTGCGATGGCACCGCGACCTGAGCTCAGCAGCTGCATCTCCTGCCTCTGAATACGGAGGGCTGTGAGTTTGAGCATTCTTCTGCAATGGGAGCATTTCATCTCGGACAAAACACCCATTGCAGTTCTGAGGGAGTGCCGCACTGTCAGAGGGTCAGTACTGAGGGAGTGCCGCACTGTCAGAGGGTCAGTACTGAGGGAGTGCTGCACTGTCAGAGGGTCAGTACTGAGGGAGTGCCGCACTGTCAGAGGGTCAGTACTGAGGGAGTGCCGCACTGTCAGAGGGTCAGTGCTGAGGGAGTGCTGCACTGTCAGAGGGTCAGTACTGAGGGAGTGCTGCACTGTCAGAGGGTCAGTACTGAGGGAGTGCTGCCCTGTCAGAGGGTCAGTACTGAGGGAATGCCGCACTGTCAGAGGGTCCGTACTGAGGGAGTGCCGCAGGTTCTTTACCCAGAGAGTAGTGGGGGCATGGAATGCACTGCCTGTGGAAGTAGTTGAGTCGGAAACATTAGGGACCTTCAAGCAGCTATTGGATAGGTACATGGATTACGGGAAAATGATATAGTGTAGATTTATTTGTTCTTAAGGGCAGCACGGTAGCATTGTGGATAGCACAATTGCTTCACAGATCCATGGTCCCAGGTTCGATTCCAGCTTGGGGCATTGTCTGTGCGGAGTCTGCACGTCCTCCCCGTGTCTGCGTGGGTTTCCTCCGGGTGCTCCGGTTTCCTCCCACAGTCCAAAGATGTGCGGGTTAGGTGAATTGGCCAATGATAAATTGCCCTTAATGTCCAAATTGCCCTTGGTGTTGGGTGGAGGTGTTGAGTTTGGGTAGGGTGCTCTTTCCAAGAGCTGGTGCAGACTCAAAGGGCCGAATGGCCTCCTTCTGCACTGTAAATTCAATGATAATCTATGATTAATCTAGGACAAAGGTTCGGCACAACATCGTGGGCCGAAGGGCCTGTTCTGTGCTGTATTTTCTATGTTCTATGTTCTATGCCCTGTCAGAGGGTCAGTGCTGAGGGAGCGCCACACTGTCAGAGGGTCAGGACTGAGGGAGTGCCGCACTGTCAGAGGGTCAGTACTGAGGGAGTGCTGCACTGTCAGAGAGTCAGTACTGAGGGAGCGCCACACTGTCAGTGGTTCAGTACTGAGGGAGTGCTGCACTGTTAGAGGGTCAGTGCTGAGGGAGTGCTGCACTGTCAGTGGATCAGTGCTGAGGGAGCGATGCACTGTCAGAGGGTCAGTACTTAGGGAGCGATGCACTGTCAGAGGGTCAGTACCGAGGGAGTGCTGCACTGTTAGAGGGTCAGTACTGAGGGTGTGCCGCACTGTCAGAGGGTCAGTACCGAGGGAGTGCTGCACTGTTAGAGGGTCAGTACTGAGGGAGTGCCGCACTGTCAGAGGGTCAGTGCTGAGGGAGTGCTGCACTGTCAGTGGGTCAGTGCTGAGGGAGCGCTGCACTGTCAGAGGGTCAGTGCTGAGGGAGTGCTGCACTGTCAGAGGGTTAGTACTGAGGGAGCGATGCACTGTCAGAGGGTCAGTACTGAGGGAGCGCTGCACTGTCAGAGAGTCAGTATTGAGGGAGTGCCGCACTGTCAGAGGGTCAGTACTGAGGGAGTACCACACTGTCAGAGGGTCAGGACTGAGGGAGCACCGCACTGTCAGAGGGTCAGTACTGAGGGAGCGCTGCACTGTCAGAGGGTCAGTACTGAGGGAGTGGTGCACTGTCAGAGGGTCAGTACTGAGGGAGTTCTGCACTGTCAGAGAGTCGGTACTGAGGGAGTACTGCACTGTCAGAGGGTCAGTACCGAGGGAGTGCCGCACTGTCAGAGGGTCAGTACCGAGGGAGTGCTGCACTATCAGAGGGTCAGTACTGAGGGAGTGCTGCACTGTCAGAGGGTCAGTATTGAGGGAGTGCTGCACTGTCAAAGGGTCAGTACTTAGGGAGTGCCGCACTGTCAGAGGGTCAGTACCGAAGGAGTGCCGCACTGTCAGAGGGTCAGTACTGAGGGAGTGCCGCACTGTCAGAGGGTCGGTACCGAGGGAGTGCCGCACTGTCAGAGGGTCAGTACCGAGGGAGTGCTGCACTATCAGAGGGTCAGTACTGAGGGAGTGCTGCACTGTCAGAGGGTCAGTACTGAGGGAGTGCTGCACTGTCAAAGGGTCAGTACTTAGGGAGTGCCGCACTGTCAGAGGGTCAGTACCGAGGGAGTGCCGCACTGTCAGAGGGTCCGTACCGAGGGAGTGCCGCACTGTCAGAGGGTCGGTACCGAGGGTGTGCCGCAGTGTCAGAGGGTCAGTACCGAGGGAGTGCTGCACTGTCAGAGGGTCAGTACTGAGGGAGTGCTGCACTGTCAGAGGGTCAGTACTGTGGGAGTGCTGCACTGTCAGAGGGTCAGTACTGAGGGAGCGCTGCACTGTCAGAGGGTCAGTACTGAGGGAGTGCCGCACTGTCAGAGGGTCAGTACTGTGGGAGTGCTGCACTGTCAGAGGGTCAGTACTGAGGGAGTGCCGCACTGTCAGAGGGTCAGTACTGTGGGAGTGCTGCACTGTCAGAGGGTCAGTACTGAGGGAGTGCTGCACTGTCAGAGGGTCAGTACTGAGGGAGCGCTGCACTGTCAGAGGGTCAGGACCGAGGGGGTGCTGCACTGTCAGAGGGTCAGTACTGAGGGAGTGCCGCACTGTCAGAGGGTCAGTACTGAGGGAGCGCTGCACTGTCAGAGGGTCAGTACTGAGGGAGTGCTGCACTGTCAGAGGGTCAGTACTGAGGGAGTGCTGCGCTGTCAGAGGGTCAGTACCGAGGGAGTGCTGCACTGTCAGAGGGTCAGTACCGAGGGAGTGCTGCACTGTCAGAGGGTCAGTACCGAGGGAGTGCTCGGAAGCTGGCTTCAGTAGGGAATCCCATTGACAATAGCCAGAGTATAGAATCCCTCCACTAGCCAATGACTGGAGAATCCAGCCCGGGAACTGGAGGAGGCCATTCAGTCCCTCAAACATGTCCTACCATCCAATCGGATCGCAATTGCTGATCTGCATCTTAACTCCAACTTAGAGGTTGTTCCCGATTAATTCATAAGGTATGTCCCTCCTGCACTGGCGATCTAGCTGAATATAAAAGCATCCCCCACCCCCCCAAAAAAAAACAGGGGTCATCCCGACTCGAAACATTAACTCGGTTTCTCTCCCCACAGATGCTGCCGGACCTGCTGAGTTTATCCAGCGTTTTCTTTCATTCTTTTTTTACTTTTTTATTCTTCATTTATTCTTCCCTGGGACGTGGGTGTAGCTGATTAGGCCCAGCATTTATTGCCCATCCCTAATTGCCCCTTCATAAAGTGGTGGTCAGCCGCTTTCTTGAAACGCTGCGGTCCCTGCGGTGTAGGTACATCCACTGTGCTGTTAGGGAGGGAGCTCCAAGATTTTGACCCAGCGACAGCGAAGGAACGGCCGATATATTTCCAAGTTGGGATGGTGAGTGGCTCAAAGGGTAATCTCCAGGTGGTGCTGTTCCCATGTGTCTGCTGCCATTGTCCTTCTAGATGGTAGTGGGTTAGGAAGGTGAGTTCTGTGGTGGGTCTTTTAGATGGTACATTGGGCTGCCACTGTGAAGGGGGTGAATGTGTAAAGGCCCCCCTGTCTGTTCCTGTCTATTCCCTTGTTCTTTTGTTTTCGCAGTTGCCATGGGTGATTGGATGGGCTTGGCGGGTTGCCAATGAACTGGCTTGAAGTGCTGTGCTTTGCCCGGTAACCAGTGGTGATCGGTTCTGATTTCACGGAGATGTTTTTCAGAGACAAGGCTGGGTTTCAAGTTTCATTTTTGATCCTGAAGCTGTAACTCGCTCTCTCAAAGATCTAATGATCCGACTGCGAGACTCCCAGCCCACTCCACCGGCCCCGATCAGGTTCCAGCCAGCCCTCAAACAGAGCACCTGGTCTTTCCAAGAAGCTCTTCAAAACAAAGAGACAGCCACTTTAAAAAAAACTGTGGTCGGAAAAAACACCTGCTCAAAAAAGGAAGCACTTCAGAATTAATGGACCACTGTAGAGCTATATGAACAAACAATGCTACACCTTCCTTTGAAATAGCCGGGACCCATCAATCAAGAGACTTTTAAAAGCCCAAGAAATTTAATGTACACAACACAGTTCAAATCCTTCAGGCTTCTAAGTATGCACAGAGGCTTGAAAAGGTTAAAGGGCAATGAATTTGACTGTGAAGAAAGCACTTCAAAGGTTTCCACCACATTAAAGGGAAAACTTGCACCTTCTCCTGACAGATCATTGACATTGGCATGCTGAGAGTTAAGAGTTTTCAGGCTTAGAAAGAAAAGTCTTTCACTTTCTTCTGACATTCCTTTGCTGGAAGAGACATCAAAGGATTCCAAAGCGTCAGAGGAAAGAGTTTTAACTGAAACTTGACCTGCTGAAAGACAGTTTAATGATTTTCAAGGCTACTAATGGAAAGACATGCCACACGACCCCCATCTTGGGAAACATCCCCGCTCTGTGTCCCTCCAGCCAAGCCAAACCACCACCACCCTCACCCCCCGACCATCACCTCGCCTGAAGGATCCCCGCTGGCACCCTGGAGGCAAGTATAGGGGGCGCGATTCTCCACTCCCACGCGGTTGGGAGAATCGCCTGGGCCGCCAAAATTTCCGGGGACGCCGGTCCGACGCCCTCCCGCGATTCTCCCAAGCAGCGGGAACGGCCCGGTCGAGTTTCGCGGGCCGCAGGCCGGAGAATCGCCAGAGACACCCAAAATGGCGATTCTTCGGCACACCCGCGATTCTGAGGCCCGGATGGGCCGAGCGGCCAGGCCAAAACGGCGGGTTCCCCCCAGCGCCGTCCACACCTGGTCGCTGCAGTCGTGAGCGGTGCGTGAACGCTGGGGGGGGGGGGGGGGGGGCGAGGGGGGATCCTGCACTGGGCTTCACCTGGAATGTGGGGTGGCCCGCGATCGGTGCCCACCGATCGTCGGGCCGTCCTCTCTGAAGGAGGACCTCCTTCCTTCCGCGGCCCCGCAAGATCCGTCCCCCATCTTCTTCACAAAGCATGGCTTTGTGAAGGGTAGGTCATGCCTCACAAACCTTATCGAGTTCTTTGAGAAGGTGACTGAACAGGTAGACGAGGGTAGAGCAGTTGATGTGGTGTATATGGATTTCAGCAAAGCGTTTGATAAGGTTCCCCACGGTAGGCTATTGCAGAAAATACGGAGGCTGGGGATTGAGGGTGATTTAGAGATGTGGATCAGAAATTGGCTAGCTGAAAGAAGACAGAGGGTGGTGGTTGATGGGAAATGTTCAGAATGGAGTTCAGTCACAAGTGGAGTACCACAAGGATCTGTTCTGGGGCCGTTGCTGTTTGTCATTTTTATCAATGACCTAGAGGAAGGCGCAGAAGGGTGGGTGAGTAAATTTGCAGACGATACTAAAGTCGATGGTGTTGTCGATAGTGTGGAAGGAAGTAGCAGGTTACAGAGGGATATAGATAAGCTGCAGAGCTGGGCTGAGAGGTGGCAAATGGAGTTTAATGTAGAGAAGTGTGAGGTGATTCACTTTGGAATGAATAACAGGAATGCTGAATATTTGGCTAATGGAAACGTTCTTGAAAGTGTGGATGAGCAGAGGGATCTAGGTGTCCATGTACATAGATCCCTGAAAGTTGCCACCCAGGTTGAAGAAGGCCTATGGAGTGTTGGCCTTTATTGGTAGAGGGATTGAGTTCCGGAGTCAGGAGGTCATGTTGCAGCTGTACAGAACTCTGGTGCGGCCGCATTTGGAGTATTGCGTACAGTTCTGGTCACCGCATTATAGGAAGGACGTGGAGGCTTTGGAGCGGGTGCAGAGGAGATTTACCAGGATGTTGCCTGGTATGGAGGGAAAATCTTGTGAGGAAAGGCTGATGGACTGGAGGTTCTTTTCGTTGGAGAGAAGAAGGTTAAGAGGAGACTTAATAGAGGCATACAAAATGATTAGGGGGTTGGATAGGGTGGACAGTGAGAGCCTTCTCCCGCGGATGGAAATGGCTGGCACGAGGGGACATAACTTTAAACTGAGGGGTAATAGATATAGGACAGAGGTCAGAGGTAGGTTCTTTACGCAAAGAGTAGTGAGGCCGTGGAATGCCCTACCTGCAACAGTAGTGAACTCGCCAACATTGAGGGCATTTAAAAGTTTATTGGATAAACATATGGATGATAATGGCATAGTGTAGGTTGGATGGCTTTTGTTTCGGTGCAACATCGTGGGCCGAAGGGCCTGTACAGCGCTGTATCGTTCTACGTTCTATGTTCTTGTGGGGCGGATTTAGAGAGGACGGCAACCACGCATGCGCGGGTGACGTCCGTTATGCGGCGCCGGCCGCGTCATCTATGCGGCGCCGCCTTTACGCGGGCGACAAGGCCTGGCGCGGGTAGATGACGCGGTCCCGATCCTGGCCCATTGTCAGGGCCTGAATCGGTCGGGACCGGGGCCGTTCCGCGCCGTCGTGAACCTCGACGGTGTTCACGACGGCGCGGCCACTTCGGCGTGGGGGTGGAGAATCCCGCCCGGGGAGTCCTGAAGTCCAAGGTGCCAGGTTGGCACTGCCACGAGGCGGGCCTGAAGAGGGGGACTGAGGGAGGGGACATTTGGTATGCCCACAACGGGGTCATCGTTCACTTCGGGGGGGTGGGATTCATGAGGGGTGGGGGTCGGAGGGCCTTGCCAGTGAATCGGGAGGGGGGTCTTGCCAGCGATTTGTATGTGTGTGCGGGGGGGGGGGTGGGGGGGGGGGGTGCAGCATTATTCTGAGATTGGGGTGCCCATTAAAAATGGCGCCCCGGATTCTGAGGAGCGGGACCTGTCAGCGAGTTTAGGGCCCACCCCTCTCAAGTCCCAACTGAAACCCTCCCGGCAGAATAGCGCCTGAGCAGCGCTCCCAGTGCCACCAGGAATCACTCTGGTTTTCCCAATGGCTGGCCGGAGCACCTAGACTCAAAATGGGAGAATTGCGGCCACCGTTAAACTGTTGGATTCTTGTTGAAAGACCAACGTCTTCACTGATGACCTTTAGCAAAAGAGGTTTGACGCCCTTGTCACTGTGGGATATACGTGGCTCCAGTCCCACTCCAATGTGGCTGACTGTTAACTGGAGTGGGTAACTGGGGCCAGACTGCTGGCTGAGGCAGCGAGGGATGGATGATGAATTTCAGCAATAGCAATGTCGTTGGAAACAGTTACACGGTAAGCAGCCACAGAACTCTGTTTCTCACAGGCTGAGCTAAAAACAATCCTTCTGAACAAGTTTTATTATTGAAACAACCCCACCCTTGCTATTAAAGCTAACTCGGCTGAATCAGTTTGGGCAGAAACGTAACGACATAGAATTTACAATCCTGAAACAGGCCATTCAGCCCATCCGGTCCAGGCTGGTTGGTACTCTACATGAACCTGCTCCCACCCTGTCTCACCCTATCCACGTGATCCTATTGCCTTGTCCCTTCATTCACCTAACCTACGCTTAAATACAGCTATGTCATTCACCCCCGCTATTCCCTGGGATGGTGGTCGCCACTCACCAGATGATGAATTGGTTTCAGTCTCTCTGGAAGGGACAGCCATCAACAGGATTCGCCAGACCTCCCCAGCTTCATCCTTTGCCCAGCTAACCTCCTCCAGCCCAACTCCCCTCTGAAAGTGAGGAAGTGCTGGAAGAACGCAGCAGGTTCCGCAGCGCCAGTGGCGCGAGAAACACTAGTTCGCTTTTCGAGTCAAGCGTGACTCGTAAAAGTCATCCTGGACTCAAAACTTTGGGCGCGATTCTCCGGAAAGATTTTGAAGTGTGGCAGCCAACGGGAACTGCCGCGAGCTTCCCTGCGCCCGGCCCAGCGAGGCCGGCAATGCTACTCATCCTGGGGAGGCTCCTGGACGCAGTGGAGGCCAGGAGAGATGGCCAGTATACCCGAGGGTCCCGGAGGGTCAGCCACAGGGCAGCCAGTGCCACCTGGGCCGAGGTGGAGGCAGCTGTCAGCACCGGGAGTGTGACCAGGAGGCCTGTCCTCCAGTGCCGGAGAAAGGTCAGCACCATACACCATACAAGCACGAGTGAGTAGACACCATAGCCCCCCTCCCCCACCCCGAGATCTTTCTGCCCCCACACGAGCATCCACCCCCCCCCAACTCTCCATGAGTCCCCCAATCCCTCCTCCCTTCAACACCCTCAGCCCTTCATTCATTCCCTTCCCCCCCCCCCGCCCCCCGCCCACTCCACCATCACTGTGAACCACGTGTGTGGCTAACGATTCCCTTTCTGTGTCTCCTCAGGAAAAGCTCTCCCACGATCGCTGGGCGAGGGTCCAGACTGACGGTGGGGTGCCAGACATTAGATACTTCACCATCTTTGAGGAGTATGCCCTGGAGGTGACTGGTGTGGCTGAGGACAGCGCGATCACCCAAGCGGAGGCTGGCGGACGCCGCAGAGGTGAGGAACCACCGGGCCCCACCTGAAGGACCTGTCAAACGTGAGTTTTTATTGCCTTACTGACTGACCCATCCCTCCCATTGACTACTTGTCCATTCTCCCGCAGGTCCTCCAGCGGCGGCGACGGCCCATCCCGGGTGCCCCCCCCCCCCCCTCCCCTCTCCAGCCTCCCAGGGGAACACCTCGGAGGAGAGCTCCGAGGAAGCCGTGATCGAGGCGTCACAGCTGTCATCTCCACCCTCCACCAACGCAGATACACGCATCTCGGTGGGAAATGTTCGTGAAGAGGCTTCTGGGACACAATCTGGTGAGCACCACACTGCTGCTGATGTATCTCAGGTGGAGGCAGGAACCGTCCCCGGGTGAGACAGCAGTCGGAGATCTGCTGGATCCCAGGACCCAGCTGGATCCCAGCCTGTTCCTGAGCCTGTGGAAGAGGCCATCCCGGAGCTGATGGAGAAGTTAGGGAGCAGCCGGGACATTCAGAGGGACATGTCAGAGACACTCCAGCAGGTCCCTAGCTGATTGGAGGAGTCCCAGAGGCTGTAGGTACAGGAGATGTCACCGGCAATTTACTTCCTTGCACAGAAACACAAAATTAAACTCATTAAATCCATATTATTTCTAATATCCACCGTACAACCTGTGGTGAACGTATTATGGTAACCATTCACCACTGTACTACATTGTATCACCCTGTTGCCCGTGTGGGCTCCACCTATGGACCATTGTTTGTACTACACTGATTGTATCATATTGGTGCCCTTGTGGACTCCGCCCCTGGCTCCGCCCCCTTGAGGGGAGGTCTAAGAACAGCTGCCCTGTAGGCGGCTCTCATTGCAGAGCAGTCACAGGCAGGCACTGTTCTAGTTGATTACATAGATCACATAACTGCTTCTTGACACATCTGACAATGTTTCTGTGAAGCGCCTTGGGCCAGTTTACACCATTGAAGGCGCTGTATAAATGTTGGAAGTCAGATACCAAGTTGTATCTCCTATTGAAAGACAGAACCATGCTTGGATCAGTCACAATCCAGGCGAAGGCAGGGGGAGTGTGACAATGTGACTTGGGGGGGGTGGGGAGGAGAAATACTTTTACTCCTGTCTCCAGCTCCCTGACCTTCGATATGTATCTGAGCCGCAGTGAAAAACCCTAGCTGTAATTCAGAATCAGAATTGAATTTCCTGGCATCAATCTGGTAAAAGCAAGGACCTGACAGTTCAAAAACACTCCACAAAGAACACTGGGTAATTCAAATGAATCAGGTAGACTCATCTTGTCTTTTTAACCACAGGTTGTGTGTGACTGGAACACTCACCGGTTACGTTAAATAGTCATCACGTCACTCAGGCCGCCTTTCCTGTACACAGCCCAATCATCTGTATTTCCATTGGTCCATTCTCACAGCTCTGAGAAGTGGTGTGTTCAGCACAGGATTTGTGGCTCGGTTTGACAGTTGAGGTCCTGTACAGTGAAACCAGACAGCTCTCGGCTCACGTCGCATGCCCAGATGTTGTGTTAGAAATATATTTAGAAGCCAATTATCTCGATGAAACGTCTCGAGCCCTGAGCGGCTTTGACAGGTTGGCTGCCAAGAGCCTGTCCCCTCTCCCTCCCCCTCCCCCTCCTCTTCCCCCCTCTCCCCATCCCCCCTCTCCCCATTCCCCCTCCCCCTCTCCCCCCTCCCCATCCCCTCTCCTCTTCCCCGCAACCACCTTTCCCTCTCCCCCCTCTCATCTCCTCTTCTCCCCACCTCCTCGCCCTCTCCCCATCTCCCCTCTCCCCCCTCCCCCCTCTCCCCATCACCCCTCTCCTCTACCCCACTCTCCCCATCCCCCTCTCCCCATCCCCCCTCCCCTCTCATCTTCTCTTCCCCCCACCTCCTTGCCCTCTCCCCATCCCCCCTCTCCCCCATTCCCCCTCTCCCCCATCCTCCCTCTCCCCTCTCCTCTTCCCCCCCACCTCCTCGCCCTCTCCCCATCCTCCCTCTCCCCCTCTCCTCTTCCCCCCCCAACCTCCTCACCCTCCCCCCCGCCCCCCTCCTTTCTCTTCACCCCCCCCTTCCCCTCCTTTTTCCCTCTACCTCCTCTCCGTCTCCCCGTCGCCCTTCCTCTCCTCCCCTTCCCCCCCCACACCCTCCTCTACCCCCTCCCCCCCCCCCCCCCCCCCCCCCCCACCACCACCACCCCTTCTGAACGCTGCCTTCTGTGAAATGTGAATCATGGTTGCCATGGCAACAGACACCTTTACATGCATTTTGCAGTCCGGATCAATAATAATAATCTTTATCATTGTCACATGTAGGCTTACATTAACACTGCAGTGAAGTTACTGTGACAAGCCCCTAGTCCCCACACTCCGGCGCCTGTTCGGGTACACAGAGGGAGAATTCAGAATGTCCAATTCACCTAACAGCACGTCTTTCGGGACGAGGGTACTGATGCTGGCGGCTCCAATTTTCCCTCCGTCAAATGGCTGACCAGGAATCTCTCCCACTCACAGCGCCCGCCATTGGCGTAAGGCCATGAGAGATAGGAGCAGAAGTCAGCCATTCAGCCCATCGAGTCTGCTTCACCTTTCAATGAGATCGTGACTGGTCTGACGTGATAATCCCCAACGCCACTCTCCCACCTTCCTTATCCCCACAACCCTCGATTCCCTCTCCGATTAAAAATCCGTCTCTCTCAGCTTTGAACATGTCCATTGAGTCCTGGGGTGGGGCTTGAACCTGGAGCTTCCGGCTGAGAGACAGGGGGCACTGAACATTGCATCACAAGACCCCCACCCACCTGCAAAGCACCTTGGCGAGGGGCGTTTCTACTCAAAGAAATATCTCAGACGAAAATAAATATAGCCCAGGAAATCCTGAGATTAGCCAGGATAGAAGTCAGCTTCCTGGGGAATGTCCTGAAATTCAAGTCCCATCCCAGCTCTGCCATGGTTCCACTTTCTTTGGACCTACATTTACATTCCGACATTGGGATGCGCAGCATGTCCGACGGGCAGATCTATCACTTGACCTCGTTCTGATTAAGCCATGGAATCATTACTTACATCCCAGACATGACTATAACCATCCCTGGGTATGTCCTGTCCCACCGACAGACCCAGAAGAGGCAGGGATCCAGTCAGGAGGGAGTTACCCTGGGAGTCCACAACATCAACTCCGAACCCCGTGAAGCTTCAGGACAAACATGGGCAAGGAAACCTCCTGCTGATTACCACCTACCGTTCCCTGTTGGCTGATGAATCAGTACTCCTCCATGTTGAACAGCACGTTTGGGCAGCACGGTAGCCTAGTGGTTAGCACAGTTGCTTCACAGCTCCAGGGTCCCAGGTTCGATTCCTGGCTTGGGTCACTGTGGTGATACACCACTGTACTTCCCTAGCATTGTACATAGTTATATAATAGTTGTGTGTAACGTGGCCCTGTAATCCTGTGTATTGTACTGTAGCTCTGTAGAGGTTAGGTCACCTGTATGTAACCTGACCTGGCCACGGAGAGCTCCGCCTTGGCCACTCCCCCGGGAGTTAGGTATAAGACCCAGCTTCTGAGACCTGACCCATTTTGTCTGGGGTCGTCTGTGTCGGGTAAGCTTCCTATGTAGTGTATTAAAGCCTTGGCTAAAGTCTCACATGTCTTTGTGGTTCTTGACGCTTAGTGCATCAGTCACTGTCTGTGCGGAGTCTGCACGTTCTCCCTGTGCCTGCGTGGGTTTCCTCCGGGTGCTCCGGTTTCCTCCCACAGTCCAAAGATGGAGGAGGTAGTGGAAGCAGGGACGATAGGGACATTTAAGGGGCATCTTGACAAATACATGAATAGGATGGGAATAGAAGGATACGGACCCAGGAAGTGTAGAAGATTGTAGTTTAGTCGGGCAGCATGGTCGGAACGGGCTTGGAGGGCCGAAGGGCTGTTCCTGTGCTGTACATTTCTTTGTTCTTTGTCTTTGTTTGTATGTGCAGGTTAGCTGGATTGGACATGCTAAATTGCCCCTTAGTGTCCAAAAAAAGTTAAGTGGGGGTTACGGGGATAGGGTAGAGACATGGGATTGAGTAGGATGCTCTTTGCAAGGGCCGGTGCAGACTCGATAGGCCAAATGGCCTCCTTCTGCACTGTAAATTCTGTTAAAAAAAAGCACGTGGAGGAGCACTGTGGTGGCAAGGGTGCAGAATGTACTCTGGGTGGGGGATCGCAATGTTCATGACCAAGAGTGGCTCGGTAGTACCACCACATTCCAAGCTGGCCGGGTCCTAAAGGACAGATCTGCTAGACTGGGACAGCAGCAGGTGGTGAAGGAACCAACAAGAGGAAAAAATATACTTGACCTCGTCCTCACCAACCTTCCGTGAATACATCTGTCCATGACAGCATCGGAAAGAGTGACCACTACAAAGTCCCGACTTCACATTGAGGATACCATCCATTCTGTTATGTGGCACTACCATCGCGCTAAATGGGATAGACTTTGAACAAATCTAGCAACCTATGAAGCGCTGGGGGCCATCAGCAGCAGCAGAATTGTACTCAACCACAATCTGTAACCTCCTGGCCCGACATATCCCCCACTCTACCATTGCCACCAAGCCAGGGGATCAACTCTGGTCCAATGAACTGGGGCTGGTTTAGCACAGGGCTAAATCGCTGGCTTTGAAAGCAGATCAAGGCAGGCCAGCAGCACGGTTCAATTCCCGTACCAGCCTCCCCGAACAGGTGCGGGAATGTGGCCACTAGGGGCTTTTCACACTAACTTCAGTTGAAGCCACCTTGTGACAATAAATGATTTTCATTCATTTCATTTCATTTTCATGAAGAGTGCAGGAGAGCATGCTGGGAGCAACATCAGGCAGACCGAAAAATGAGGTGTTAACCTGGTGAAGCTACAACACAGGACTACTTGTGTACCAAACAACATTAGCAGCAAGTAATAGACAGAGCTAAGCACAACCAACGGACCAGGTCTAAGCTCTGCAGTCCTGCCACATCTAGTCTCAATGATGGAGGAGCCCAGCACATATGTGCATAAGACAAGGCCGAGGTATTCGCAACAATCTTCAGCCAGAAATGCCAAGTGGATGATCCATCTCGGTCTCCTCCGGAGGTCCCCAGCATCACAGATGTCAGTCTTCAGCCAATACAATTCACTCCGCGTGATATCAAGAAATGACTGAAGGCACTGGATACTGCAAAGGCTATGGGCCCTGACAATATCCCGGCAATAGTACTGAAGACTTGTTCCCCAGAACTTGCCGCGCCCTTAGCCAAGCTGTTCCAGTACAGGTACAACACTGGCATCTACTCGTCAATGTGGAAAATTGCCTGGGTTTGTGCTGTACACAAGAAACAGGACAAATCCAGCCCAGCCAATTACCACCCTATCAGTCTACTCTCCATCATTAGCAAAGTGATGGAAGGAATCATCAACAGTGCTATCAAACGGCACTTACTCAGCAATAACCTGCTCATGGACACTCAGTTTGGTTTCCGCCAGGGTCCCTCAGCTCCTGACTTCATTACAGCCTTGGTTCAAACATGGACAAAAGAGCTGAATGCCGGAGGTGAGAGTGACTGCCCTTGACATCAAGGCAGCATTTGACAAAGTCGGTATGTGCGGGAGGAATCCAATGTACAAAGTTCTGTACTATGTTGAATTGATATGTTTATGTCTTGCTATGCGACTTTTCTTTTCTTTTTGTTACGGTGGGGGGGGGGGGGTTGTATGGTTGAAAATGTTATTGAAAAATTCTTAATAAACATATTTTTTTAAAAAAAGACAGCATTTGGCCGAGTGTGGCATCATGGAGCCCGAGCTAAACTGGGGTCAATGGGAATCGGGGAAAACTCTCCGCTGGTTGGAATCCTACCTGGCACAAAGGAAGATGGTTGTGGTGGTTGGAGGTCAATCATCTCAGCTCCAGGACATCACTGCAGGAGTTCCTCAGGGTAGTGTCCTAGGCCGAACAATCTTCAGTTGCTTCATCAATGATCTTTCTCCCATCATAAGGTCAGAGGTGGGGAGATTCGCGGATGCCTGCACAATGTTCAGCACCATTCGTGATTCCTCAGACACTGAGGCAGTTCATGTCCAAATGCAGCAAGACCTGGACAATATCCAGGCTTGGGCTGGCAAACGATGAGCAATGATCGCGCCACACAAGTGCTAGGCAATGACCATCTCCAATGAGAAAGAATTAAACCATCACACTTGACATTCAATGCATTACCATCGCTGAATCCCCCACTATCAACATCCCGGGGGTTACCATTGACCAGAAACTGAACTGGACCCAGCCATATTAATACTGTGGCTACCAGGGCAGGTCAAAGGCTAGGAATCCTATGGTGAGTCACCTCCTGACCCCCCCAAAGCCTGTCCACCATCTACAAGACAGAGGTCAGGAGTGTGATGGAATACTCTCCACGTGCCTGGATGAGCGCAGCTCCAACAACACTCAAGAAGCTCAACACCATCCAGGACAAAGCAGCCCCGCTTGATTGCTCCCCCTTCCACAAACATTCAAACCCTCCACCACCGACAAACAGTAGCAGCCGTGTGTACCGTCTACAAGATGCACTGCAATAACTCACCAAGGTTTCTTAGACAGCACCTTCCAAACCCACAGCCTCTACCATCTAGAAGGACAAGAGCAGCAGATACACAGAGCAGTACAGCACAGTACAGGCCCTTCAGCCCACAATGTTGCGCCGAGCATTTATCCTAATCTAAGATCAACCTAACCTACACCCCTTCAATTTACTGCTGTCCATGTGCCTGTCTAAGAGTCGCTTAAATGTCCCCAATGACTGACTCCACCACCTCTGCTGGCAGTGCATTCCACACACCCACCACTCTCTGTGTAAAGAACCTACCTCTGACATCTCCCCTATACCTTCCTCCAATCACCTTAAAATTATGTCCCCTCGTGACAGCCATTTCCACCCTGGGGAAAGGTCTCTGGCTATCCACTCTATCCATGCCTCTCATCACCTTGTACACCTCTATCAAGTCACCTCTCTTCCTTCTTCGCTCCAGTGAGAAAAGCCCTAGCTCCCTTAACCTTTCTTTATAAGACATGCCCTCCAGTCCAGGCAGCATCCTGGTAAATCTCCTCTGTACCCTCTCCAAAGCATCCACATCCTTCCTAGAATGGGGCGACCAGAACTGGACACAATATTCCAAGTGTGGTCTAACTAGAGTTTTATAAAGCTGCAGCAAAACTTCGTGGCTCTAAAACTCAATCCACCTGTTAATGAAAGCCAACACACCATACGTCTTCTTAACAACCCTATCAACCTGGGTGGCAACTTTGAGGGATCTATGTACGTGGACCCCAAGATCCCTCTGTTCCTCCACACTTCCAAGAATCCTGCCTTTAACCCTGTATTCAGCATTCAAATTCAACCTTCCAAAATGAATCACTTCACATTTATCAAAGTTGAACTCCATCTGCCACTTCTCAGCCCAGCTCTGCATCCTATCAATGTCCTGTTGTAACCTGCAACAACCCTCAACACTATCTACAACTCCCCCAACCGTCGGGTCATCGGCAAACTTACTAACCCACCCTTCCACTTCCTCATCCAAGTCATTTCTAAAAACCACAAAGAGCAGAGGTCCCAGAACAGATCCTTGCGGGACACCACTGATCACCGACCTCCAGGCGGAATACTTTCCATCCACTACCACTCACTGTCTTCTTTCAGCCAGCCAATTCTGTATCCAGACAGCCAAATTTCCTTGTATCCCATGCCCCCTAACTTTCTGAATGAGCCTACCATGGGGAACCTTATCAAATGCCTTACTGAAATCCATATACACCACATCCACTGCCCGACCTTCATCAATGTGTCTCGTCACATCCTCAACGAATTCAATGAGGCTTTTAAGGCTTGACCTGCCCCTCACAAAGCCATGCTGAGTATCTTTAATCAAACTATGTTTTTCCAAATAATCATAAATCCTATCTCTCAGAATCCTTTCCAATATTTTGCTCACCACAGACGTAAGACTGATGGGTCTGTAATTCCCAGGGATTTCCCTATTCCCTTTCTTGAATCGGGGAACAACATTCGCCTCCCTCCAATCCTTCGGTCCGACTCCAGTGGAGAGTGAGGACGCAAAGATCATCGCCAATGGCGCAGCAATCTCCTCCCTCGCTTCCCGTAGTAACCTTGGGTATATCCCGTCAGGCCCAGGGGGCTTATCTATCCTGATGCTTTTCAAAATTTCCAGCACATCCTCCTTCTTAATATCAACCTGTTTGAGTCTATTAACCTGGTTCACCCTATTCTCATGGGCAACAAGGTCCCTCTCTCTCGTGAATACTGAAGCAAAGTATTCATTTAGGGCCTCCCCATCTCCCCGGACTCTAGGCACATGTTCCCTCCACTATCCCTGGTCGACCCTACTCTCACTCTGATCATCCTCTTATTTCTCACATAAGGATAGAACGCCTTGGGGTTTTCCCTAATCCTTCCCGCCAGGGCTTTTTCATGCCCCCTTCTAGCTCTCCTCAGTCCATTTTTGAGTTCCTTCCTGGCTACCTTGTAATCCTCAAGAGCCGAGTCAGATCCTTGCTTCCTCAACATTACATAAGCTTCCTTCTTCCTCTTGACTAGAAGCTCCACTTCTCTTGTCATCCAAGGCTCCTTCACCTTACCATTCCTTCCTCGTCTCAGTGGGACAAAACTATCCAACACTCGCAGCAAGTGCTCCTTAAACAACCCCCACATTACTGTTGTGCATTTCCCCAAGAACAATTGTTCCCACTTTATGCTCCTCAGCTCCCGTCTAATAGCAGTATAATGTCCCCTCCCCCAATTAAATACCTGGGAAACTGCAAGTTCCCCTCTGAGCCACTCACCACCCTGACTTGGAAATATATCGGCCGTTCCTTCACTGTCGCTGGGTCAAAATCCTGGAACTCACTCCCTAACAGCACAGTGGGTGTACCTGCATCACATGGACTGCAGCGTTTCAAGAAGGTGGCTCACCGTCAATCAGTGTCCACTGCACTTTACTCAAAATACATGGGTGCCTGTTGCCTTAGCCACGCTGGGGGTGCCAGTACAAAAGGACAGAATTATGAGTTTACTTCAGAGCCTCGAGCCCAGAGCACACGCTGACAGTCCCAGAGGGAGTGCTGCACTGCCAGAGGTTCCACCTTTCGGACAAGACGTTGAACTGAGACCCGATCATAAGTGAAAATAAACGAGCCCATTGCACTATTCGACCGGGATTATCGTGTTCCGTCGCTGGCTTGCACCGCGGTAGGTGTGGCAAGACATCGGCCGTCCAGTGGGATCGTCCTGTCCTGCCAATGTCTGTGGGCCTGTGCAGGGCACGCCCACCCCGCCACCAGGGAGGCTGCGGGGGTTCCACATTGGCGGAACCGGAAAATCCCACTGGTGGGAAGGGCTGGAAAATTCCACCCTTCAAAGAACAGCTGGGGGGGGGGGGGTTGTTCCCCACTGTCCTGGCCAACATTCATCCCTCAATCAACATTGCAGAAATAGATTATTTGGTACATTGTTTGTGGAAGCTTGCTGCGTGTAAATACTTCAAAAGAACTTCATTGGCTGTAAGCACTATGGGATTCCTGAGGCCCGAAAAGGCGCTATATAAATGAAAATCTTTCTTTTTTTTTGCATTTTAGGGTAGGCCTGGTAAAGCACTGGGAGGTGTCACAATACAGTGAGTGTTAAGAATATCGAAGGAAATCGCTGTCTCACAGTGCCAGGGTCCCAGGTTCGATTCTGACCTTGGGTGACTGTGCGGAGTCTGCACGTCCTCCCCGTAACTGCGAGGGTTTCCTCCGGGTGCTCCGGTTTCCACCCACGGTCCAAAGATGTGCGGGTTGGGTGGGGTTGCAGGGATAGCGGAGTGGGCCGAGGTGGAGTGCTCTTTCGGACGGCCGGTGTAGAGTCGATGGGCCGAATGGCCTCCTTCTGCACTTTAGGGATTCAATAGATTCTCCGGAAGTGTCGGAAGTGGGATATTGGGACTGAGCATGTGGAGATCTTCACAGAGCGCAGCAGTCGGAGAATTTATCAAGGCAGTGGGTACTCGAGAGTTCAGTCGCGCCCACACAGAAGGCGCAATGTGCAAAACGCAGGCAGATAAATCATCGGCTGTCCCATCGCCACTCTGACCCATTGAGTTTCATTAAACTCATCCATCTGCTATTCAATTAACACAGACTGAGTGGAGCCAAGAGTTCAACATTGAAACGCTGTAAATTCTCTTCAACGGGAGAATTGTTTCATTTTAAACAAAACAGAATATTCTTTCTTCCCAGAAGCAATTGACCTGGCCCTGAGCTTCTCCTCATTTTCAGATACTTTTTTAAAATCCCTGCTGACCACCCTCCCTCCTCCTGCTCGAGAGCTGCACCTGACTCTCTCGCTCACAGTCTGTGGACTTCATTGGCTCCGTCGCCACTCTTAATCTAACTCATTGCAAAATGAGTAGATTCTAAAGGTCAATGCGAACAGATGAAAACGTCAGCACATTCTGCAGTCCCCCGGTTTGTGCTGAATTAACTGATCGCTCCTAGTTTGACAGTTCAGGCATCAGAATTAAACTCAGTTGGCTGTTTCTTTAAGGGCATCAGGAGGCCATTCAGCCCTTTGAGTCATGCTGTACCATGCAAACAGACCAGGCTGGTTTGTCTGTTCCATTCTCACGCCTTTCCTCCCTATCTCTCGCTTATCAAAACAAATCTCTGTTGATCTTAGTCCTGAACACTTTAATTGCTCCACTCGCATTTGGGGGCGGCACAACGGCTGGCACCGCTGCCTCACAGCGCCAGGGTCCCGGGTTCGAGTCCCGGCTTGGGCCTGTGCGGAGTCTGCACCTTCTCCCCGTGTGTGCGCGGGTTTCCTCCGGGTGCTCCGGTTTCCTCCCACAGTCCAAAGATGTGCGGGTTAGGTGGGGTTACGGGGATAGGACAAGGGGAGCGGTAGGGCACTCTTTCAGAGGGGCGGTGCAAACTCGATGGGCCGAATGGCCTCCTTCTGCACTGTCGGGATTCTGTGGATTCACAGCCTCTTGGGTGAAGGGGATAAAGGTCAGGGACTCCACCACTGGGAGGAGAATCCAAGGGTAACCAACTCTGTTCTGATAGATAATCCCCCTCTCACCTCGAGCCTCACAGCTCCATCCCTCTCTCTGTCGCAACCTTTCTTGCCTCTCTATTTTATTCCTTCGCTACTACAATCATTGCTTATCTCAACGTTTATCTCTTACAATTACGCTCACACGTTCATCTTTTCTTTTATTTATTCATTTACGGGATGTGGGTGTTGCTGGCTAGCCCGGCCTTTATTAACCAACCAACCTCCTTTCAAAATTTATCTGGCGGGTGAGCTGCCTTCTTGAACCCGCTGCAGTCGCTGTGGTGTAGGTACACCCACTGTGCTGTTAGGGAGGGGGTTCCAGGATTTTGCCCCAGCGACAGTGAAGGAACGGCCGATATATTTCCAAGTCAGGGTGGTGAGTGAGTTGGAGGGGGGGCCTCCAAGGGGTGGGGTTCCCAGGTATCTGCTGCTCTTGGCCTTCTAGATGTTGGGGGTCATGGGGTTGGAAAGAGCCTTGGTGAGTTACTGCAGTACATCTTGTAGATGGTACACACGGCTGCTCCTGTTCATTGTTCGGTGGAGGGTTTGAATGTTTGTGGAATGAGGAGCGATCAAGCGGGGCTGCTTTGTCCTGGGTGGTGTTGAGCTTCTTGAGTGTTGTTGGAGCTGCGCTCATCCAGGCAAGTGGGGAGTATTACACCACACTCCTGACTGGTGCCTTGTAGATGGTGGATAGGCTTCGGGAGGGGGGGGGGGGGGGGGGGGGGGTCTAGGAGGCGAGTTACTCGCCACAGAATTCCCACTGCACTTCCTGGTTCGCTACAGTCCGACAGAGGGAAAAGCAAGGCTTGTTGCATTTTCACCCCAACCAATTCTCAAACTGCTGAGCTCTTTGCCTCCTCTGGCCTCCCCTCCTTCAAAAATCCGCAGGCTTTTGAAATCAAGCTGGGTGCCAGCTGACCAGCAGGCCTCAATTGACCTAGTCTGTCGTCCTGATTTCTTTCAACCTTACCGGTGACCTGAACACCGAGAGAGTTCTGCACCGCCTGCGGCACTGTCTATCAGATAAGACTTTGCAAGGTGAGACCTTAAACTGGTGGAAATAAAAGTTGCCATGGCATGGTTTTGTAGAAAAGCAAGGGGATGGTCCCCAGTATAGGGTCAAAGTTTATCCTTTGATCGAGACTTCAAAAAAAAGATTATCTCATTGCCGTTTTGTGGGAGCTTGCTGTGCACAAATCGACCACTTTGTTTCCCACATGACAACAGTCACCACACCCCAAAAGTGGCCATAACGTGCTTTGGGACGTTCCAAAGTCACGAAGGGTGCTGGAGGAATGAAACTTCTTTCTTAACCCCTCACCCCGGGCTTTCCAGGGAAGAAACCAGCGCCAATCTGGCACCTCCAATTACAAAGGCAAAATACTGGTGTTGCCGCAAATCTGAGATGAGAATCAAAGGCCCTGGAAACGCTCAGCAGGCCAGACAACAACTGTGGTGAGAAACAGAACTCGCACTTGAGCCTGGATGCTGCCGTGTCATCAGAATTCTCACGAAAGGCCATCAGCCTGAAATGTCCAGATTGTTTCTGTCTCCACGGAAGCCGCCAGGTCGGCCAAGTTTTTTCCCGCCGCGTTCCGGTTCTTGACCCACCTCCTGGTGGCGGGTGGTCGTGGGTGAGGATTGAACTTTTAAAATCTAAATTGAGACTCCAATGCCGATGGCAAACTCTGGGTGGTCCTCGCCGTCCTCCCACTGTTGTGTAGAAGGACAGGGGTCTATCAACTGGGAGATCCCTCGGCTATTCTGCGGATGCCCATCTTTCTCCCAAAATACACTAATGGGTGGCGGGAAGTCACCCGCACGCGCCCACCCACACCCAGGAAATATGCCCCTCTTTAGGTCAACCTCCAGCACCCTGGAATGCATTAGCGCTCAGCAGAAATCCCAGAAATAAATAAAAACACCTGATAACAACATAATGATGCAGGACGGTACCTTGCTGGGATTGGTCCAGTGCTGACTCCTGGAAGGAACGCTTGCGAGACAATCGACTTGAAACCGAAGTCAGGAATCTCCGGAACCTGACAGCCGAATCGGACTTCGCCTTCTTCAGAGTTCCAGGAACCCTTGTGGATTGGGATGGCTGGTGGCTCGATTTCGTGGACAGGTTGTCCCTCTTGCTCCGCACCGCTTGCGCCTCCCCGGGGGTTGGATGATCCGGGGCGCTGGTGCCCTCCCTGTCGGCGGTGCTCCTGCCCCTCTCCAGCTTCGGGGACCTTTCCCCTTGGGCGTCCTCCTGCAGGGAAGCCTCGGCACCCCCAGCAGCCCCCGTCAGGTCCCCCTCCCCCGCGGCCTCCCCCTCCGAGGCTGCCGCCTCCTCTTCCTCCTCACTCCTCCTGCTCGCATTCACCTTGGGGGCCGTGACCCACTTGTAAGCCTTCAGCGGGTCGGCAACGGGAGCTGCCGTGGCAAAGGCTGAATTCCCCTCCACGTCCATCGTTGGAGCAGCCGGACAGGGAAAGCCAATCCCGCCGAGCCTATCTGACAATCGTCTGGCAGAATGAAACGTGTCACGTGTCCCTTGGTCCCCGCAGAATTCAGCTCGCTGATACGTGCTCGCTTTTCTTTTGTGTGGGTGTGGGGTTTTTTTTCTTTTCAAAAAGGTAACACGATGGTACATCTGTTGAAAAGGAAGTAGAGGAGGGCACGGCGGCAGGAAGACTGCCTCACACACTCAGCTACGCAAAAGGAGACTGGAAACCACAAGGTCAGATGGAAGGAGATTAAGAGGGTTGTTTTGTTTCAAAAAAAAGTTCAACATTCGCCCTCCCCTCAAAAAAAGGACAAAGCAATATCCCTCCCGAAACTCCTCAAGAGGGGAACAGATTGGTGCCCTGACTGAACTCTAATCGTACGTCACTTCATCAAAGCCGCATCTTTCGTTCCATTGGGGTTTTTAAGGGGCATATTCTTCTTGTTTCCTCCGAGGTTTTGAGATACCCCTCAGTTCCGTACATTTTCCAGGAATTCTTTAGGAATTCTATTCCTTCAGTTGGGCGTCTGTTCCCCATTTGGCAATGGGTCTGTGTGTTTCAGAAAGCATGTGGAATAGATCTCTCAACTAAAAGCAGCAGAATAGAGAAATGGTACAGTGTGCCTTTAAGTTCAACACCTTAATCTATTGGTCCTCTAAACCCAACGATTCCAATGTTTCCCTTGCCTCGCCCCCTAGCTCCCAACCTCTGTAACTTCAGCTCGTTCAAACCTCTGCTGCCTGAATCTTAGCACGCAGCAAGTCCCGTTCACTCATCGCACCCTGTGCTCGCTGACCAGCATTGGTTCCTGGACTGGCCACGGTCTCATGTTAAAATCTTCACCCTCATCTTCAAATCCCTTCACGGCCTCGCTCCTCCGCATCTCTGCAACCTCCTCCAACCCCGTGAGCCTCCAACATCTCTGTGTTCCACCAATCCTGGCCTCTTGCACGTAGCCCCAGCGGAACACAACACGACCTCCAGACTGTACAGGAGAACAGACCCCCCAGTCCGGAGGGAGAGGGGGTGCAGAGGAACAGAACCCCCTCCCCATCCCCATTGCCCCATCACTGGAAGCCATGCCTTCAACTGTCAAGGTGCTAATCTATGGAATTCTCACTTTAAATCTCCCACTACCTTGTCTTTCCCTCTCTTTCTCTTTCTTTAAGATACTCCTTGTGGTGGTATGTTTTGGGGTAATACGGTACACCACGTGTCGACAGGCTATTGGTGGAGGGATGCCAGGTCCTGATAGGATATACATGGAGCTCCGAATCACCCCGGAGTGCCTGCGCATCGCACCCCAAGCAGCTAACTCGGCCTCTATCTTCAAGCACTGGCTGGCATGCTTTGAGGGCTACCTCCGAACGGCCCCCGGCACACCGACAGACGAACAAAAGATGCAGGTCCTCTATTCCAGGGTGAGTCCTGATGTCTACTCCCTTATCGAGGACGAGGACGGTTTCACCGGTGCCATCGCCGCGCTGAAGGATATCTACATCCGGCCCGCCAACCAGGTTTTTGCTCGCTACCAGCTCGCTACACAACGGCAATTTCCTGGGGAATCGCTGGACGAGTTTTATAACGCCCTGCAGATCCTGGGTCGAAACTGCAACTGCCCGGCAGTAACAGCGAGTGAACACACAGAGCTCCTGGTCCGCGGTGCGTATGTGGCAGGTTTGGCCTCTTCCCAGATCCGCCAGAGGCTTCTGGAGAAAGAATCTCTGGGACTTACAGAAGCTCGGGCCCTGGCGGCATCCCTCGATGTGGCCTCGCGTAACACCCGCGCCTACGCCCCCGACGGCACTACAGCCCCTTGGGCTCCATGGACCCCCGCTGCGGTCGACTCTCCGACACACCCCCCACCCCCGCAAACCTTCGCGGCCAAAACACCAGACCAAGAGGGGGGGCCCGCTGCTATTTTTGCGGCCAGCCGAAACACCCTCGGCAGCGCTGCCTGGCCCGCGCGGCTACCTGCAAAAGCTGCGGGAAGAAGGGCCACTACGCGACGGTGTGCAAGTCCCGCGGGGTCGCCGCTATCTCCGGGGAAGAAACGGGACCACAGACCCAGCCCGCCCAGCGATCCACGTGCGACCAACGGACGCTGCCATTTTGGACCTGGACGCCACGAGGGAGAGATGGGCACCGCCATTTTGTCCACCCCTGACCGCGCTCGATCCGTGGATGCCGCCATCTTCGCTGAAGGACCCCGACACAGACAGCCACATACTGCCTGATTACGATGCTCAACTTCAACAACCACGTCTGGCTTCGACGACCCTCGACCAGTCGCGACCCCGGACGCTCCAGACTGCAACCACTACAGTCCTAGTGAATGGCTACGAGACGCCGTGTCTCATCGACTCTGGGAGCACGGAGAGCTTCATTCATCCGGACACGGTAAGGCGCTGTTCCCTCGTAATTCGGCCAAGCACCCAGGATATTTTCCTGGCGGCGGGATCCCACTCCGTTCAGATCACGGGGTTCTGCATCGCTAACCTAACGGTGCAGGGGAGGGAGTTCTGAAATTACCGGCTGTACGTCCTCCCCCATCTCTGTGCGCCCACACTCCTAGGGTTGGACTTCCAATGCAACCTCCAGAGTTTAACATTTAAATTTGGCGGCCAATTACCCCCACTGACTGTCTGCGGCCTCGCGACCCTCAAGGTCGAACCACCCTCCTTGTTTGCGAACCTCACACCGGATTGCAAACCCGTCGCCACTAGGAGAAGACGGTACAGCGCCCAGGACCGAGCATTTTTCCGGTCCGAAGTCCAGAGGCTGCTGAAGGAAGGCATCATCCAGGCTAGCAACAGTCCCTGGAGAGCCCAGGTGGTAGTCGTTAAGACCGGGGAGAAACAGAGGATGGTCATCGACTATAGTCAGACCATCAACAGGTACATTCAGCTAGATGCGTTCCCTCTCCCCTGCATATCCGACATGGTCAATCGGATTGCACAGTACAAGGCCTTTTCCACCGTGGACCTCAAGTCCGCCTACCACCAGCTCCCCATCCGTCCCGGTGACCGCAACTATACTGCCTTCAACGCAGACGGGCGGTTATACCACTTTTTAAGGGTTCCATCCGGCGTCACGAACGGAGTCTCGGTCTTCCAACGAGAGATGGACCGAATGGTTGACCAGCACGGTTTATGGGCCACATTCCCGTATCTCGACAACGTCACCATCTGCGGCCACGACCAGCAGGACCACGACGCCAACCTCCAAAAATTCCTCCAGACCGCTCACGCCCTGAACCTCACTTACAACAAAGAAAAATGCGTGTTCCGCCCCGATCGTCTCGCCATCCTGGGCTACGTAGTGAAATGAAATGAAATGAAATGAAAATCGCTTATTGTCACAAGTAGACTTCAAACGAAGTTACTGTGAAAAGCCCCTAGTCGCCACATTCCGGCGCCTGTTCGGGGAGGCTGTTACGGGAATTGAACCGTGCTGCTGGCCTGCGTTGGTCTGCTTTCAAAGCCAGCGATTTAGCCCTGTGCTAAACACCCCCGCCAGTGCTGCCCGGCCCGCTCGGCAACCTGTGAAAGCTGCGGCAAAAAGGGGCACTACGCAGCGGTGTGCCAGTCCCGTGGGGTCGCCGCTATCTCCAGGGAACAAACGGAACCACGGGCTCAACCCCCCCAGCGACCCACGGGCGGCCAACAGGCGCCACCATTTTGGACCCCGGATACCACGAGGGGGGGACGGGCGCCGCCGTCCTCCTACTCACGGGCCGCGTGCGATCCATGGGAGCGGCCATTTTGTTCACCCCCGGCTGCGTGCGATCCATGGACGCCGCCATCTTGGCTGACAGGCAAGGACCCCAGCGTGGACGGCTCCACACTGCCTGAAGACAACCATCTGATGCACCAACCACGTTTGGCAGCGGTGACCCTCGACCAGTCGCGGCCCCGGACGCTCCAGACGACAACGACAAAGGTGCTGGTGAACGGGCACGAGACGCCGTGTTTGATCGACTCGGGGAGCAGGGAGAGTTTTATTCATCCGGACACGGTAAGACGCTGTTCCCTTGTAATTCGGCCATGCACCCAAAAAATTTTCCTGGCGGCGGGGTCCCACTCAGTTGCAATCAAAGGGTTCTGCATCGCAAACCTAACGGTGCAGGGGAGAGAGTTCAAAAATTACCGGCTGTATGTCCTCCCCCATCTCTGCGCTCCCACTTTCCTGGGGTTGGACTTCCAATGCAACCTCCAGAGCTTAACATTTAAATTCGGCGGCCCTATACCCCCACTCACTATCTGCTGCCTCGCGACACTCAAGGTCGAACCGCCCTCCTTGTTTGCGAACCTCACCCCGGATTGCAAACCCGTCGCCACTAGGAGCAGACGGTACAGCACCCAGGACCGGACATTTATCAGGTCCGAAGTCCAGCGGCTGCTGAAGGAAGGCATAATCCAGGCCAGCAATAGTCCCTGGAGAGCTCAGGTGGTAGTAGTGAAGACAGGGGAGAAGCAGAGGATGGTCGTAGACTACAGTCAGACCATCAACAGGTACACGCAGCTAGATGCGTACCCTCTTCCCCGCATATCCGACATGGTCAATCGGATTGCACAGTACAAGGTCTTCTCCACCGTGGACCTTAAGTCCGCCTACCACCAGCTCCCCATTCGCCCCGGTGACCGCAAGTACACTGCCTTCGAAGCAGACGGGCGGCTATACCATTCGGCGTCACAAACGGAGTCTCGGTCTTCCAACGGGAGATGGACCGAATGGTTGACCAGCACGGTTTACGGGCCATGTTCCCGTACCTCGACAACGTCACCATCTGCGGCCACGGCCAGCAGGACCACGACGCCAACCTCCGCAAATTCCTCCAGACCGCTAACGCCCTCAACCTCACCTACAACGAGGAAAAATGCGTGTTTAGCACCGACCGTCTAGCCATCTTGGGCTACGTAGTGCGTAATGGAGTGATAGGCCCCGACCCTGAACGCATGCGCCCCCTCATGGAGTTCCCTCTCCCCCACTGTGCCAAAGCCCTGAAACGTTGCCTGGGCTTCTTTTCTTCTTACGCCCAGTGGGTTCCACAGTACGCAGACAAGGCCCTTGCGCTAATCCAGTCCACTACTTTTCCCCTGTCGACAGAGGCATGCCAGGCCTTTAGCCGCATCAAAACGGATATTGTAAAGGCCACGATGCGCGCAATCGATGAGTCTCTCCCCTTCCAGGTCGAGAACGACGCATCGGATGTAGCTCTGGCGGCCACCCTCAACCAAGCAGGCAGACCCGTGGCCTTCTTCTCCCGAACCCTCCACGCTTCAGAAATCCGTCACTCCTCAGTGGAAAAGGAGGCACAAGCAATAGTGGAAGCTGTGCGACACTGGAGGCATTATCTGGCCGGTAGGAGATTCACTCTCCTCACTGACCAACGGTCGGTTGCCTTCATGTTCGATAATGCACAGCGGGGCAAGATCAAGAACGACAAGATCTTGCGGTGGAGGATCAAACTCTCCACCTTCAATTATGAGATCTTGTATCGTCCCGGAAAGCTGAACGAGCCATCTGATGCCCTATCTCGCAGCACATGTGCCAATGTACAAATGGACCGTCTACAAGCCCTCCACGAGGACCTCTGCCACCCGGGGGTCACTCGTTTCTACCACTTCCTTAAGGCCCGCAACCTCCCTTACTCCATCGAGGACGTCCGAACAGTCACCAGAAACTGCCAGATCTGCGCTGAGTGCAAACCGCACTTTCTCAGGCCAGATAGAGCGCACCTGGTTAAGGCCTCTCGACCCTTTGAACGCCTCAGTTTGGATTTCAAAGGCCCCCTCCCCTCCACCGATCACAACGCGTACTTCCTGAACGTCGTTGACGAATACTCCCATTTCCCTTTCGCAATCCCCTGCCCCGACATGACAGCGTCCACGGTCATTAAAGCCCTCGGTACCATTTTTACACTGTTCGGTTTCCCCGACTATATCTATAGCGACAGGGGGTCCTCCTTTATGAGTGACGAACTGCGTCAATTCCTGCTCAGCAAGGGCATAGCCTCAAGCAGGACGACCAGTTACAACCCCCGGGGGAACGGGCAGGTAGAATGGGAGAATGGGACGGTCTGGAAGGCCGTCTTGCTGGCCCTCCGGTCTAGGAGTCTCCCAATTTCCCACTGGCAGGAAGTCCTCCCGGATGCCCTTCACTCTATCCGGTCCCTGCTGTGCACCACCACGAATCAAACGCCTCACGAGCGCCTCCTTCTCTTTCCTAGGAAGTCCTCCTCTGGAACGCCACTTCCCACCTGGCTAGCAGCTCCGGGACCCATTCTGCTCCGGAAACATGTGTGGGTGCACAAGTCAGATCCGTTGGTGGAACGGGTGCATCTCCTTCACGCCAACCCGCAATACGCCTATGTGGAGTACCCCGATGGCCGACAGGACACGGTCTCCCTGCGAGATCTGGCACCCGCCGGAGCTACCCACACCCCCCCAACGCCAATCACCACCTCCTCACTCCCGCCGGCTCATCCCGCAGCCACCCCCTTCCCGGGGGGTTTGGTTCTCCTCCCAGACCCGCCCAGGAGTAAGGACACAGGGGACAGCGCTACGCTCCCAAAGTTGACGGGACTCGAGCCAGCGCCATCACCACCACGCCCGAGACGATCGGAAAGGACGACCAGGGCATCCATCCGGCTCATCGAATCAGTTTAATTCTCAACGTTTTCAGTTATTGTGTCTTGTTATAGTTATGGCATCATGCCGACCCTGTTTGGCCCGTTGGCCCAGTTGAAGCGATAATTTTGTGTTTTGTTCAAAGTTACGGCACAGTACCGACTCTGTAAACCCCTACCACCATGCGAACCACCATCCCGCCGGGTTTTTTTCAACAAGGGGTGAATGTGGTGGTATGTATTAGGGGTAATACGGTACACCACGTGCCGACAGGCTATTGGTGAAGGGATGCCAGGTCCTGATAGGATCTGCCACCTACTGGACTCCACCCAGAAATGCCGGATGAAGAACCCAGCTTTTCCCTCCATTTCCCTCAGCAGCTGCATTCTGTAACCACGCTGCTGGGGATAAAGTTCTGCTTAATAAAGCCTTCAATTGACATTACCTCAACCTGCCTTGCGTCATTTTGACGGTACTACACTCCTTAAAACCAAACTTTGACCGAGCTTTTTGACACCTGTCCTGATATCTCCTCATGTGACTCTGTACCAAATTTTGGTAATGCTCTTTGGGGTGAAGCAGGTTGGGATATTGTGCTATGTTAAGGCAATCAGAGACAGCACAATAACAGTGTTGTAAAACAGAATGATCTGTTGTTCAGAGACTGGTGACCTTCCACCTTGCTGAAAATCAGCAAAGCACATGTTGAACATGGGACAGGAAGTGGTTTGTGTTTTAATTATTCTGGGGGAGACTGGAAGACCGTGACCTCTACTGATATTCTGCCAAGTCAAGAATAGCTCAAGGTGCAGACACGGTAGCACAGTGGTTAGCACTGTTGCTTCACAGCGCCAGGGAACGGGTTTGAATCGCGGCTTGGGTCACTATCTATGTGGTGTCTGCACCTTCTCCCCGTGTCTGCGTGGGTTTCCTCCGGGTGCTCCGGTTTCCTCCCACAAGTCCCGAAAGACGGGCTGTTAGGTGAATTGGACATTCTGAATTCTCCCTCTGCGTACCCGAACAGGCGTCGGAGTGTGGCAACTAGAGGCTTTTCACAGTAACTTCATTGCAGTGTTAATGTAAGCCTACTTTTGACACTAATAAAGATTATTATTTTTATAAAACAGTGTTAGTGTGAATGAAAGAACAACAAAATCTACCCGGAAGCCACAAGGCAACAAAAAAAACCTACGGAATGAATTCAATAATCCACACCACACACAGACTACAGTAAGTCCTCACTTTAGTGATGTGTAAGTCACAGAGTACACAGGAACAGACCATTTAGCCCCTCTACACTGTACTCTCCCACCATTCCAATAGGTTGCAGCTGATCTGGTGGGGGTGGGGGGGGGGGGGTCGAGCTAATTGGATAGCTCTTTCATAGAACTAGCACGAGCATGAATCCCAGAGCTGAAGGGGTTGGATTACGAGGAGAGGTTGAGTAGACTGGGACTGTACTCGTTGGAATTTAGAAGGATGAGGGGGGATCTTATAGAAACATATAAGATTATGAAGGGAATAGATAGGATAGATGCGGGCAGGTTGTTTCCACTGGCGGGTGAAAGCAGAACTAGGGGGCATAGCCTCAAAATAAGGGCAAGTAGATTTAGGACTGAGTTTAGGAGGAACTTCTTCACCCAAAGGGTTGTGAATCTATGGAATTCCTTGCCCAGTGAAGCAGTAGAGGCTCCTTCATTAAATGTTTTTAAGATAAAGATAGATAGTTTTTTGAAGAATAAAGGGATTAAGGGTTATGGTGTTCGGGCCGGAAAGTGGAGCTGAGTCCACAAAAGATCAGCCATGATCTCATTGAATGGTGGAGCAGGCTCGAGGGGCCAGATGGCCTACTCCTGCTCCTAGTTCTTATGTTCTTATGAAGGCCGAATGGTCTTATTCTGTATTGTATAATTCCAATTTAACTAATATGGGAGTGCAACTCCATTCGGTAAATACTCTCTACACGGGAGCGTAAACAGATATTGAGTGCTTCATAGTGAATAGGCGGGGCGAATGTACTTTCAAATTTATATGTTTATTTTTAAGTAACCATGAATTGGTCGATGTAGCTCTTCCCTGTTTAAGGGCTGGTCTTCATGTTTCATGGTCTCTTTGTGGACTCCCTGTGCGTTGATCTTCAGTGGTCACAGCCCAGCAGCGGTCACTTGTTGGTTTATTCAACCTCCTGATATGTGGGATACAGATCAAAGGGTTAGATTTAAGCTTTCTTGCCTTGCCCACACCATGGGTCTCAGCCCAGCTACAGGGAAGTGTCCCCTGCTGCCGAAGTCTGGCATTTCTCCGTTTGCCACTTGCCCCGCCACCTCTCTCTCTGGGAGGCAGCTGGGGTGGTGAGATTGCTCAGAATAATTTCACACGGGGATACAATCAGCCGACTGACAGAAGGGAACCATTAGCCTATCTGACGACAGGGGTGAAACCCGGTCTTCTTCACTCAACAGAATGCCCATTGTGGAACTATTGAAGACCTGTTGCTGTCACAGGGAGCCCTTTTGGGATTCACCCACTAGACTGGGGTCTGACGTGCCGGGCTGGGTAGAGAAACCGAGTGGTGATCAATAATTATTGTAGCTTAAACCTGCACTCTCTTGAGTGAAGCTTGACGCACCAGTCACCAATGTTTTTTTAAATAATTTTAGAGTACCCAATACTTTTTTCCAATTAAGGGACAATTTAGCGTGGCCAATCCACCTACCCTGCACATCTTTGGGTTGTGGGGGTGAAACCCACGCAGACACGGAGAGAACATGCAAACTCCACACGGACAGTGACCCAGGGCCAGGACTCGAACCCGGGTCCTCAGCGTCGTAGGCAGCAATGCTAACCACTGCGCCACCATGCTGCCCCCAGTCACCAATGTTACTCATTTCTTGATATTGACCTAGTTAGACCCAATCATGCAGGATTTGGGGTAGAAGGTATTCCAGAAAGCAAACAATTGCAACAAAAATAAAAGGATCAATAATTGAGCCACAGGATACAAAGTTTGGGCCATTTTGGACTCTTGCAAAAGAGTAGAATGATAGTGGAGATGGTGGGAGCATCGCAGAGTGCAGCTGAGCAAAGATTGAAGTGGCCGCCTGTTGCAGAGAGAGAGAGAGGGAAAGAGAAAGAGAGGCGATCTGATGATGTGAGTTACGGAGACGCGACTGCTGGGGAGAAGGAGAAAAGGAAGATCTAACACTAGATGGAAAGGTTCGATAGCGAGAGACTCAAGCATGGTGGGGTTGGAAGAGGATTGAGTGACTGACAGGGGATGGAGAAGGGCGATCAAGCAGCCTTGAGGAAACCCCAAATAAAAGGGGAGAAGCCAGAAGTAGAAGAAGGAAAAAATAAGACGAGTTAAGGCAGAGGAACAGGGGTGTGTTACTCAGCACTGGTACCGCATTCCTTCATGTGCTAGTTTAATAAACCCTTCAACACAAATAGGTCAATGGGGTCGCTGAGGAGGCACAAATAAGAATTGGACTCTGGGGTGGCCCAAACAATTATTTTATTCATTTCCGGGATGTGGGTGTCGCTGGTTAGGCCGGCGTTTATTGCCCATCCCTAGTTGCCCTTCAGAAGGTGGGGGTGAGCTATCTTCCTGAACTGCTGCAGTCCATGCGGTGTAGGTACACTCACACTGCTGTTAGGGAGGGAGTTGCAGGATTTTGCCCCAGCGACAATGAAGGAACTGCAATATATTTTCCAAGTCAGGATGGTGACTGACTTAGAGGGAACTTCCAAATATTGGTGTTCCCAGGTATCTGCTGCTCTTGTCCTTCCAGATGGTAGTGGTTGTGGGTTTGGAAGGTGCCGCCAAAGGTGTCCCGATCAGTTGTTGCAGTGCATCTTGTAGATGGTACAATGGCTGCCACTGTTTGTCGGTGGTGGAGGGTTTGAATGTTTGTGGAATGGGGAGCGATCAAGCGGGGCTGCTTTGTCCTGGATGGTGTTGAGCTCCTTGAGTGTTGTTGGAGCTGCACTCATCCAGGCAAGTGGGGAGTATTCCATCACACTCCTGACTGGGCCTTGTAAATGGTGGGCAGGCTTTGGGGGGGTCAGGAGGTGAGTTACTTGCCACAGGATTCCTAACCTTTGACCTGCTCTGGTAACCACAGTATTTATATGGCTAATCCAGTTCAGTCCCTGATTGATGGTAAGCCCCCAGGATATTGATAGTGGGGTATTTGGTGTTGGTAATGCCATTGAATGTCAAGGGGCAGTGGTTAGATCTTCTCTTGTAGGAGATGGTCATTGCCTGGCACTTGTGTGGCGCGAATGTAACTTGTCGCTTGTCAGCCCAGGCCTGGATATTGCTCAGGTCTTGCTGCATTTGGACATGGGACTGCTTCATTATCTGAGGAGTCGCTAATGATGCTGAACATTGTGCAGTCACCCACAAACATCCTCACTACTGACCTTATGATGGAAGTGAGGTCATTGCTGAAGCAGCTGAAGATGGTTGGGCCGAGGACACCACCCTGAGGAACTCCTGCAGTGATGTCCTGGAGCTGAGATGATTGACCTCCAGCCACCACAACCATCTTACTTTGTGCCAAGTACGAGTCCAACCAGCAGAGAGTTTCCCCTGGGCTGGGCTCCTCCATCATGGAGAATGAAATGAAATGGGGAAAAAAATGAAATGAAAATCGCTTATTGTCACAAGTAGGCTTCAAATGAAGTTACTGTGAAAAGCCCCTAGTCGCCACATTCCGGCGCCTGTTCGGGGAGGCTGGTATGGAAATTGAACCCGCACTGCTTGCCTGCCTTGGTCTGCTTTAAAAACCAGCTATTTAGCCCTGTGCTAAACCAGAATGGGGCTATTTGTGGAGCTTCCTCCTCCAGTGAGTTGTTCAATTGTCCACCGCCATTCACGGCTGGATGTGGCCGGACTGCAGAGATTAGACCTGAATAACACTGACTGTAACCCTTCATAAAACGGCCCATGGTGTGATATCAATTTGCAGAGATTACCCCATGGAAACACTATTACCTTAAAGGCCGACCAGGTCTTGATTTCATTGAAGAACCTTTCCCCTGGGCACGTGGTTGGTCTGTGTTGCCGATGCCCCTGGATGACATAATCACTGACTATCCTCTTGCCAAGCACAGCACACCTCATGAAGTTTTCTTTCACTAGTTCCATTGCAGCCTGGCCTGGGAGCTCGGAGGTGTAGTTACCGATGAAGCTCACTCCGTACCCCTTCGAGTTTTGCCCTTTGGTGTGAGCTCCCTGCCAGAGCCATCCGCGGCCTTCATAAATGTAACCATCGGAGCCTGCCACGAAGCTGCAAAGAACATTCCAGAAATTAACACCGCAAATAATGGGTTTAATTTATTTTCGCACTTCGGCAGCGGTCGCCCCCTGAGTGGGTTTCACTCCCACTCTCGAACCTTGATCACCAAATCCAGCCCAACACGCTGAGTGCAGTACGGAGGGCGCGCTGCACTGTCTTGAGGTGTTGCCTTATAGACTGTGTTCAATTGATACATTGAGCATAAAAATATCCCCAGAACGTTATTCTGCAGGAACAAGAGTTGTCCCAACATCTCAGCCCATAGTGCAGGATTTTAGATATATTGGATTATAAGCATTTTTAATTTAAGGGTTTAAAGCCTGGGTTATAGTGTGTTTGACCGCAGTAGTCACGGTTTTGAAAACAATCTTGTTTTGCAAGACCAGAAAGCTTTTAGGATCCAGAGGTGAAATTGACCATGGTAAAAGCCTGGGCTAATGGACTGTTGTTTGACTAGCGGGAGTCCATGAGCTGGATTCTCCGTCCGGCCACGCCAGATTTCTGGTTCAGCATGTCGTCGGGAGTCTCCGTTTCGACGGCTGGTCAATGGGGGTTTCCCATTGTGGGGCAGCCCGCTCCGTCGGGAAACCCCTGGGCTGCCGGCAAAACGGAGCATCCCGCCAGCGGAGAATCCAGCCACATGTGTTTTCAGCCTGGAGAGTTCATTTGTTTTCAGTTTAGGGAGATTATGTAATTGCTGGGTGGAGCTAAGGTATTCAGACATTTTGAGAAAGCTTTTGAGTGGAGTTCTAATCTGGCTAACCCTTTAGACCACAAGTAAAATATTTTGCTCCCACAGTAGGATAGTAAACAAAAAGATGAATAGTATTTAAAGCCATGCAGACTTGTCAGAGGACAAGGGGGAAGCCGATACAAACCAGTTGAAACAGGTTTTTGCCGACATCCAGCCAGAGCCTGCAGGGGTTCTAACAGGAGCCAAACCTGTTCTGGAAAGCAAGTATTACTCTGCCATTGGGATGTAGGATGGATTGAGAGCTTTATGTTTTTTTCCTTTCTTGTTGTTTAATTGGGAATTGAGTAGTATTGTTTCAGGGTAATTGTAAGCTATTTTCGGCTGTGAGGTTTAAGATTTTAATACTGTGTAAATAATAACGTTTTGTTTCAAAATACTAATCCCTATTTCTTTGTGCAATCACTCCTGGAGTGAAGTATTCTTTCCACACAGTCTTACGAAATAATCTAAAATATTGGTGTTTCAGTCCAGTATTCTAGTCACTGTTGGGGTCGGGACTGGGATTGTAATAAAATTCATCCTTCAGCCATCACTAAAACAGATTATATTGTCATTATCACATTACAACAGCATAATAGGCTTCAAATATATTTAAATTATCAGGGGTTAATTTCCTGCAGGGGTCTTAATGATACATTCGCTCCTGATATTTCGTATTAATCACATCTTTAATGCTTTGGTATGAATTGGAGATTGCGGTGTCTGTCTCGTTAAGACAGTGCAGCCAAAAAGGGTCAGCTGACGTGAGGGACGAACAGGAACCGAGAGCGAGGGAATACCCCAAAGGGTGGAGTCCTCTCTTGGGCAGAATACATCTAGCAGCCACGGAAGGGCTTGAGCTCCAAGGCAGATTAGTGCTGCAAAGTCTCCTGTACCAAGTTGCTCTTTATTAATAAGCACCTTCTTGTTCCCAACACAATCTGAAGTCCCTTGAAAATGCCAGGGGTGCACGTCACAGAAGTTTGTTGTATTTCCAAATCAGTTTCATTTTCTCTTTTGTGGCTGAGATCACACTCCAGTTCTTTCCCCATCACTATGAAAATGAGTCCCCTTCAAGAAAGTTCCAGCGGCTTCCAGCACCCTTTCAGATGGCGCAACCTAGATCGCAACAATCCTCAATGTGAAAACACTTCTCCTCAATTCGCATTTTGCCAATTATTTTATATCTGTGGTTGGAGGAAATACTTTCTGCCTATTTGCTCTATCGGAGCCTTCAGAGTTTTGAACACTGGAATCCTTCCCTGCTCCCAGGAGAACAATCCTAGCCTCTCCCAACAACTGAACTCCCGAGGTCAGGGTATCGTCCTGGAAAACCACCTCTGAGTCATCCCTGAGGCGTGGAAATTCTTCCTCAAGCCTGATGCCCAGAATGTGTATAGCTTTGTAAAGGTTTTTCTCACATGAGTAGAGGCACTGGAGAAGGGACAAAGAATTACTAGAATGATACGCGTCAGGTGAGATTGAACAAGCTGAGCGCCTTTTGTCTAGAAAAGAGAAGACCGAGGGGTGATCGGATAGGGGTCTTGTTCAGGTTTAGCATGACTTCTTTGTTTTTACATTCAAATGCCGCAATTTATAAAGCCAATTAACTTATACGTGTCCTATCAACATCCCCTGCCAGGATTTGTGAATGTGCTCCCCATATACAGGGGAAACCAATTGATTCCTGGGACGGCAGGACTGATGTACGAGGAGAGATTGAACCGGTTAGGATTGTATTCGCTGGAGTTCAGGAGAATGAGGGGGGGATCTCATAGAAACCTATAAAATTCTAACAGGACTGGACAGGGTAGATGCAGGAAGGATGTTCCCGATGGTGGGTGTGTCCAGAACCAGGGGTCACAGTCTGAGAATACGGGGCAGACCATTTAGGACAGAGTTGAGGAGAAACCTCTTTACCCAGAGAGTGGTCGGCCTGTGGAATTCATCACCACAGGAAGTAGTCGAGGCCAAAACATTGCATGTTTTCAAGAAGCAGTTAGAAAAGGCACTTAGGCTCCTTGTGGAGCAGCCGCGAGTCGGAGAGCATCGTGGATAGCACGTACAGAGAGGTGGTCACACCGCAGGCTCAGACTCCGCAGGCAGGAAGGGAATGGGTGACCACAGTGCAGGAATCTCCTGTGGCCATTCCCCTGCAGAACAGATATATCGTTTTGGATACTGTTGAGGGGAATGGCCTCTCAGGGGAAAACAACAACAGCCAAACTCGTGGCACCACGGTTGGTTCTGCTGCAGAGGGGAGGGGTGATAACTGTGACAGTGCAATAGTTACAGGGGATTCAATTGTAAGGGGAATAGACAGGCGTTTCTGTGGCCGCTAACGAGACTCCAGGATGGTATGTTGCCTCCCTGGTGCTAGGGTCAAGGATGTCTCGGAGCGGGTACAGAACATTTTGGAGGGGGAGGGTGAACAGCCGGTGGTCGTGGTACACATCGGTACAAACGACATCGGTAAAAAAAGGGATGAGGTCCTAAAAGCAGAATACAGGGAGCTAGGAAGGACGTTAAGAAATCGGACCTTGAAGGTAGTGATCTCAGGATTACTACCGGTGCCACGTGCCAGTCAGAGTAGAAATGACAGGATATATAGGATGAATGCGTGGCTGAAGGGATGGTGTCAGGGGGAGGGTTTCAGATTCCTGGGGCATTGGGACCGGTTCTGGGGGAGGTGGGACCTGTACAAACTGGACGGGTTACACCTGGGCAGGACTGGAACCGATGTCCTAGGGGGGCTATTTGCTAGAGTGATTGGGGAGGGTTTAAACTAATGTGGCAGGGGGATGGGAACCGATGCAGGAAGTCGGAAGGTAGTAAAACAGGGACAGAGACAAAAGGCAGTAAGGGGGAAAGTGTAAGGCAGAGAAGCCATAGTCAAAAATCAAAACGGGTGACAGTACAAGGTACAGTGACTGAGGGGAGCTCAGTGAATAGGACCAGGAATACTAAAAGCAATAGAATGGGAAGTAAAAACATAAATGGAAAGCAACATGAAAATATGGGTTCAACGACAGGGAAAATTAGGAGAAAAGTTAAGAGGAAAAATAACTTAGGAGAGGTTACTGATCAAGGTGTTAAGATTCAAAACAGAGCGTTGCGGGGGGGGGGGGGGGGGGGGGGGGGGCTGCGAATCACGTTCATATGTTTTGGTCCTGTCCAAAGCTAGGGGAGTACTGGAAGGAGGTGTTTCGGGTAATTCCCAAGGTGGTGCGTGTGAAACTGGACCCGGGTCCCCAGGAGGCCATATTCGGGGTGTCGGACCAGCCGGGGTTGGAAACGGGAGCGGAGGCAGATATCATAGCCTTCGCCTCGTTGATCGCCCGAAGGCGGATCCTGCTGGGATGGAGAGCAGCCTCTCCACCCAGTGCCCTGGCGTGGCGGGGGGACCTGTTGGAATACTTGACCCTCGAGAAGGTTAAGTTCGAACTGAGGGGAAGCTCGGAGGGGTTCTACAAGTCAGGGGCACTATTTATTATGCACTTTCAAGAACTGGATAACATTGAACATTAGTTGGGGGGTGGGTGGGGTGGGGGGGGCTGTGTAGATTAAGGGTGACTATGGGTAATCCCTGATTCCTTTTTGTCATTTGTTTATGTAAACATGTGGGTTGAGGTTTGGGGGTTGGTGGGCGGATGGGATCGTTGTTATTATGGGGATTGACATATCTTGCTGATTATTGTTTATTGTTGTTGGGTGTAAATGTGGGAGAAAATGTGAAAAAGGGGGAGAATAAAAATATATATTTTTTAAAAGACTCAAAACAGAGGTATATAAGCCAACATACGTGTACTTTACCTGAATGCTCGTAGTATTTGGAATAAGGTAAATGAGTTGATGGTGCAAATCATTGTGAATGACTATGATTTAGTGCCCATTACTGAAACATGGTTAAAGGATGGTCACGACTAGGAGTTAAATATCCGAGGGTATGAAACTATTCGGAAGGACAGAGTGGATGGTAAGGGAGGTGGTGTAGCTCTGTTATTTAAGGATGACATCCGGGCAATAGTAAGGGATGACATCGGTGCTATGGAGGATAAGGTTGAATCCATTTGGGTGGAAATCAGGAATAGTAAGGCGAAAAAGTCACTGATAGGAGTAGTCTTTCGGCCACCAAATAGTAACATTATGGTGGGGCAGGCAATAAACAAAGAAATAACAGATGCATGTAGAAATGGTACAGCAGTTATCATGGGGGATTTTAATCGACATGTCGATTGGTTTAACCAGGTCGGTCAAGGCAGCCTTGAGGAGGAGTTTATAGAATGTATCCGCGATAGTTTCCTAGAAGAGTATGTAATGGAACCTACGAGGGAACAAGCGGTCCTAGATCTGGCCCTGTGTAATGAGACAGGATTGATTCAGGATCTCATCGTTAGGAATCCTCTCGGATGGAACGATCACAATATGGTTGAATTTAAAATACAGATGGAGGGTGAGAAGGTAAAATCAAACACGAGTATTTTGTGCTCAAACAAAGGAGATTACAATGGGATGAGAGAAGAACTAGCTAAGGTAGACTGGGAGCAAAGACTTTATGGTGAAACAGTTGAGAAACAGTGGAGAACCTTCCAAGCGATTTTTCACAGTGCTCAGCAAAGGTTTATACCAACAAAAAGGAAGAACGGTAAAAAGAGGGAAAATCGACCGTGTATATCTAAGGAAATAAGGAAGAGTATCAAATTGAAGGAAAAAGCATACAAAGTGGCAAAGATTAGTGGGAGACTAGAGGACTGGGAGATCTTTAGGGGGCAACAGAAAGATACTAAAAAAGCTATAAAGAGTAAGATAGATTATGAGAGTAAACTTGCTCAGAATATAAAAACAGATAGTAAAAGTTTCTACAAATATATAAAACAAAAAAGAGTGGCTAAGGTAAATATTGGTCCTTTAGAAGATGAGAAGGGAGATTTAATAATGGGAGATGAGGAAATGGCTGAGTAACTGAACAGGTTTTTTGGGTCGGTCTTCACAGTGGAAAACACAAATTACATGCCAGTGACTGATGGAAATGAGGCTATGACAGGTGAGGACCTTGAGATGATTGTTATCACTAAGGAGGAGTGATGGGCAAGCAAATGGGGCTAAAGGTAGACAAGTCTCCTGGCCCTGATGGAATGCATCTCAGAGTGCTAAAAGAGATGGCTAGGGAAATTGCAAATGCACTAATGATAATTTTCCAAAATTCACGAGACTCTGGGATGGTCCCGGCAGATTGGAAATTAGCAAACTTGACACCACTGTTTTAAAAAGGAGGTAGGCAGAAAGCGGGTAATTATAGGCCAGTTAGATTAACTTCGGTAGTAGGGAAGATGCTGGAATCTATCATCAAGGAAGAAATAGCGAGGCATCTGGATGGAAATTGTCCCATTGGGCAGACGCAGCATGGGTTCATAAAGGGCAGGTCGTGCCTAACTAATTTAGTGGAATTTTTTTAGGCCATGAAATGAAAATGAAAACCGCTTATTGCCACAAGTAGGCTTCAAATGAAGTTACTGTGAAAAGCCCCTAGTCACCACATTCCGGCGCCTGTTCGGGAAGGCTGGTATGGGGAGGCTGGTACATTACCAGAGCGGTAGATAACGGGGAGCCAATGGATGTGGTATATCTGGATTTCCAGAAAGCTTTTGACAAGGTGCCACACAGAAAGTTGCTGCATAAGATAAAGATGCATGGCATTAAGGGTAAAGTAGTAGCATGGATAGAGGATTGGTTAATTAATAGAAAGCAAAGAGTGGGGGTTAATGGGTGTTTCCCTGGTTGGCAATCAGTAGCTAGTGGTTTCCCTCAGGGATCAGTGTTGGGCCCACAATTGTTCACAATTTACATAGATGATTTGGAGTTGGGGACCAAGGGCAATGTGTCCAAGTTTGCAGACGACACTAAGATAAGTGGTAAAGCAAAAAGTGCAGAGGATACCGGAAGTCTGCAGAGGGATTTGGATAGGTTAAGTGAATGGGCTAGGGTCTGGCAGATGGAATACAATGTTGACAAATGTGAGGTTATCCATTTTGGTAGGAATAACAACAAAAGGGATTATTATTTAAATAATAAAATATGAAAACATGCTGCTGTGCAGAGAGACCTGGGTGTGCTAGTGCATGAGTCGCAAAAAGTTGGTTTACAGGTGCAACAGGTGATTAGAAGGCAAATGGAGTTTTGTCCTTCATTTCTAGAGGGATGGAGTTTAAGACTAGGGAGGTTATGCTGCAATTGGATAAGGTGTTAGTGAGGCCACACCTGGAGTACTGTGTTCAGTTTTGGTCTCCTTACCTGAGATAGGACATACTGGAGGGTGTGCAGAGGGGATTAATCCCAGAGTTGAAGGGGTTGGATTACGAGGAGAGGTTGAGTAGACTGGGACTGTACTCGTTGGAATTTAGAAGGATGCGGGGGGATCTTATAGAAACATATAAAATCATGAAGGGAATAGATAGGATAGATGCGGGCAGGTTATTTCCACTGGCGGGTGAAAGCAGAACTAGGGGGCATAGACTCAAAATAAGGGCAAGTAGATTTAGGACAGAGTTTAGGAGGAACTTCTTCACCCAAAGGGTTGTGAATCTATGGAATTCCTTGCCCAGTGAAGCAGTAGAGGCTCCTTCATTAAATGTTTTTAAGATAAAGATAGATAGTTTTTTGAAGAATAAAGGGATTAAGGGTTATGGTGTTCGGGCCGGAAAGTGGAGCTGAGACCACAAAAGATCAGCCATGATCTCATTGAATGGTGGAGCAGGCTCGAGGGGCCAGATGTCCTACTCCTGCATCTAGTTCTTAAATGGGGGGAAGGCGAGATTAGGCTATTGAGTTGGATGATCAGTCATGATTAAAATGAAAGGTGGAGCGAAAGGTGGAGCGGGCTTGAGGGGCTGGATGGCCTCCTCCTGACCCCATGTTGTTTTCTATGTTTCTATGAAACACTGCAGAACTAGCAAAGAGGGGTGAGGTGCAGATGGAGGATTTTACCCCTTGCTTCACTGAGCCACGGGTTAACCTTTCATGGTAATAGCTCTGCTGCTGAGAGCTTATCCTTGCGAGAGTGTCTGTGTCGGGTGGGGGACAATATTAGCTGCCGTTCCTGCTCAGAACGGCATGGGCAATGAACAATAGCCCACCTTCCATCTCTCACATTAGCGACCCTTTCATTTTACCATGGTCCCCACTCCTCCATCACTCCCCTCACCACTCCCCTCCGTCACTCCCCTCCGTCACTCCCCTCCATCACTCCCCTCCGTCACTCCCCTCCGTCACTCCCCTCCATCACTCCCCTCACCACTCCCCTCCGTCACTCCCCTCCGTCACTCCCCTCCATCACTCCCCTCCGTCACTCCCCTCCGTCACTCCCCTCCATCACTCCCCTCACCACTCCCCTCCGTCACTCCCCTCCGTCACTCCCCTCCATCACTCCCCTCACCACTCCCCTGCGTCACTCCCCTCCGTCACTCCCCTCCGTCACTCCCCTCCATCACTCCCCTCACCACTCCCCTCCGTCACTCCCCTCCGTCACTCCCCTCCGTCACTCCCCTCCATCACTCCCCTCACCACTCCCCTCCGTCACTCCCCTCCGTCACTCCCCTCACCACTCCCCTCCGTCACTCCCCTCCGTCACTCCCCTCACCACTCCCCTCGCCACTCCCATCACTCTCACCACTCCCCCCGTCACTCCCCTCCGTCACTCCACTCACCACTCCCCTCCATCACTCCCCTCCATCACTCCCCTCACCACTCCCCTCGCCACTCCCATCACTCTCACCACTCCCCCATCACTCCCCTCCGTCACTCCACTCACCACTCCCCTCACCACTCCCCTCATCACTCTCCTCATCACTCTCCTCATCACTCTCACCACTCCCCTCCATCACTCCCCTCCATCACTCCCCTCGCCACTCCCCTCACCACTCCTTTCCATCACTCCCCTCACCACTCCCCTCACCACTCCCCTCAATCACTCCCCTCCGTCACTCCCCTCCGTCACTCCCCTCCGTCACTCCCCTCACCACTCCCCTCCGTCACTCCCCTCCGTCACTCCCCTCACCACTCCCCTCGCCACTCCCATCACTCTCACCACTCCCCCCGTCACTCCCCTCCGTCACTCCACTCACCACTCCCCTCCATCACTCCCCTCCATCACTCCCCTCCATCACTCTCCTCACCACTCCCCTCATCACTCTCATCACTCTCCTCATCGCTCTCACCACTCCCCTCCATCACTCCCCTCCATCACTCCCCTCGCCACTCCCCTCACCACTCCCCTCACCACTCCTTTCCATCACTCCCCTCACCACTCCCCTCAATCACTCCCCTCCGTCACTCCCCTCCGTCACTCCCCTCCGTCACTCCACTCACCACTCCCCTCCATCACTCCCCTCCATCACTCCCCTCGCCACTCCCCTCACCACTCCCCTCACCACTCCTTTCCATCACTCCCCTCACCACTCCCCTCACCACTCCCCTCAATCACTCCCCTCCGTCACTCCCCTCCGTCACTCCCCTCCGTCACTCCACTCACCACTCCCCTCCATCACTCCCCTCCATCACTCTCCTCACCACTCCCCTCATCACTCTCATCACTCTCCTCATCGCTCTCACCACTCCCCTCCATCACTCCTCTCCATCACTCCTCTCCATCACTCCTCTCCATCACTCCACTCACCACTCCCCTCACCACTCCCCTCATCACTCTCCTCATCACTCTCCTCATCACTCTCATCACTCCCCGCCATCACTCCCCTCCATCACTTCCCTCACCACTCCCCTCCATCACTCCCCTCCATCACTCCCCTCGCCACTCCCCTCACCACTCCCCTCACCACTCCTCTCCATCACTCCCCTCACCACTCCCCTCCGTCACTCCCCTCCGTCACTCCCCTCACCACTCCCCTCCATCACTCCTCTCCATCACTCCTCTCCATCACTCCTCTCCATCACTCCCCTCATCACTCCCCTCACCACTCCCCTCATCACTCCCCTCACCACTCCTCTCCATCACTCCCCACCATCACTCCCCTCACCACTCCCTCACCACTGCCCTCACCACTGCCCTCACCACTCCCCTCCATCACTCCCCTCCATCACTCGTGCCTCTCCTATGAAACATATCAGGAGAATTACTTTTTTTTTAATGGAATTTAGATTCTGAAATTACGTGTGACAAACGTAGTGGATAATTGATGTGTTCAAGGGGCAGATAGATAAAGATGTGAATGAGCAAGGAATAGAATAGGGCGAGATGAAGAGGAGGTAGGAGGAAGCTCGTGTGGAGCCGAAGTCCCAGCATGAACCAGTTGGGCTGAATGGCCTGTTTCCACGCTGCACGTTCCGCAAAGTTCCTCGGGACCTGTCAAGAAGTCGGGATCCTCACTTGTAACCGATGTCATCCCATTGACGATCCTCTTGGTGGAAGCGTTGCATACTCCTCATATCCGCTGAGCAGTCGTGGAAATTGGTGCATGGCCGGCTTGGCTCGTAGGTATGGTGGATGTAGACAAAGCGCAGGGGGAGCACCAGGTTCCCTGGGACACCTTTGTACGGTTTGGCTGCCCACATGCAGCGAGGAATGATGGCGGGACATTCTGTGGGGGGGTAAAAAAAATGAAGTTACACTGAGCGACACATGAATTAAAGGACGAGTTACGGACAACGCAATAAGAGATATGAATTCACCAGCTTACAACCTTCGGATGACACACAATGTTTTACAGCCAATGTATTTCCGAAATGTAGTCACTTATCACGCAAGTAATGTGGCAGCGTTTTCTTATTCCTTCACGTGACATGGGCTCGTTGGCTGGGCCAGCATCTATTACCCGTCCCTAACTGCCCCTGAGGTGACAGTGACCATTCAACCAGACTGCCGTGGGACCTGGAGTCACTTGCAGGCCAGACCGGGTAAGGACGGCAGATTTCCTTCCCTGGAGAGACATTAGTGAACCAGATGGGTTTATACAACAGTCGACAATGGTTTTTAAAACAAATGAAGATTATTATTGTCATCATTGGACTTTTAATTCCAGATTTTTTATTGAATTCAATTTTCACCATCTGCTGAGGTGGGATTCGAACCCGGATTCTCCAAAATAGCCCCCCTGTGACCTTTTACTTTGACCAGAGATCACTTTTAAATGTCTTATCCTAACAATGGCACCTCCGACAAGGCCGCACTACTTCAGTACAGCGGCGGGAGGGTCATAAATAAGAGCCAGGAGATGGCCATTCTCTCTGCACCGCCCGCAATCTCGCTCCATTTAAATCATATTCTGCTTCTCTATTCTTCATGCTACAGTGATAGCCTCACATTTTCCCACATTATACTCCATCTGCCAAATTATTGCCCACTCGCTTATCCTATCAATCCCTTTGCAGACTCTCTGTTTCCTCCCTGCAACTTCCTTTCCAAAACATATTGGTATAAGCAGCAAATTTGCTTGGCGACAATAAAGTCGGTCTCTACATCCAGGCCGTTAACATAGATCCGAAATAGTTGAGGGCCCAGCGCTGGTCCCTCTGGCATTCTACCAGTTCCCGTTTCCCAACGTGAAGATGACCCATTGATCCTGAATCTGTTTCCTGTTGGTTAGCCAATCATATAATCACTCACAACATCATGAGCTCTTAACTTCTGCAGTGACCTTATATGTGGCACCTTATTGAATGGCTTTTGTAAATCCAACTAGACCACATCTACTGGTCCTCCTTTATCCACCCTGCTTGTTACACCCTCAAAAAAGGCTAAAAGATTTGTCAATGGACTGGTGACCATAAGACATGGGAGCAGAATTCGGCCATTCAGCCCATCGAGTCTGCTCCGCCATTTAATCATGGCTGACATGTTGCTCATTCTCCTGCCTTCTCCCCAAACCCCTGATCACCTTATTAATCAAGAACCTATCTGTCTCTGTCTTAAAGACACTCAGTGATTTGGTCTCCACAGCCTTCTGCGGCAAAGCGATCCACAGATTCACCATCCTCTGTCTGAAGAAATTCCTCCCCATCTCAGTTTTAAAGGATTGTCCCTTTAGTCTGAGGCTGTGCCCTCGGGTTCTAGTTTCTCCTACTAATAATAATAATCTTTATTAGTGTCACAAGTAGGCTTACATTAACACTGCAATGAAGTTACTGTGAAAATCCCCTTGTCGCCTGTTTGGGTACACTGAGGGAGAATTCAGAATGTCCAATTCACCTAAAAAGCACGTCTTTTGGGACTTGCGGGAGGAAACCGGAGGAAACTAGTGCAAACATCCTCTCCACGTCCACTCTATCCAGGCCTCTCAAGTTTCAATAAGATTCCCCCTTATCCTTCTAAACCCCAATGGGTACAGACTCAGAGTCCTCAACCGCTCCTCATACGACAAGTTCTTCATTCCAGGGATCATTCTTGTGAACCTCCTCTGGACCCTTTCCAAGGCCAGCACATCCTTCCTTAGATACGGGGCCCAAAACTGCTCACAATACACAAGGAGGTGGCACAGTGGCACAGTGGTTAGCACTGCTGCCTCACAGCTCCAGGGACCCGGGTTCAATTCCAGCATGGGTCTGTGTGGAGTCTGCACTTCCTCCCTGTGCCTGCGTGGGTTTCCTCCGGGTGCTCCGGTTTCCTCCCACAGTCCAAAGATGTGCAGGTAGGTGGATTGACCGTGCTAAATTGTCCCTTAGTGTCCAAAAGGTTAGATTATTATTATTATGGTTGCTGGGTTATGGGGATAGGGTGGAGGCGTGGGCTTTAATAGGGGGCTCTTTCCAAGGACTGGTGCAGACTTGATGGGCCAAATGGCTTCCTTCTGCACTGTCGGGATTCTATGATTCTATGAATACTCCAAATGGGGTCTGACCAGAGCCTTATACAGCTTCAGGCGTACAACCCTGTTCTTGTATTCTACTCCTCTCGACATGGATGCTAACATTGCATTTGCCTTCATAACTGCCGACTGAACCTGCACGTTAACCTTCAGAGAACCTTGAACTAGGACTCCTAAGTCCCTTTGTGCTTCTGATTTCCTAAGCATTTCCCCATTTAGAAAATAGTCTATGCCTCCATTCTTCCTCCCAAAGTGCATAACCTCATACTTTTCCACATTGTATCCCATCTGCCACTTCTTTGCCCACTCTCCTAGCCTGTCCAAGTCCTTCTGCAGCCCTCCTGCTTCCTCTACATATTTTTGTTAACCATGTTAACTCTGCCTATTTGTGCTCAACTTTCTGGAGTGGGGCTTAAATCCGCCTCAAAAGCAAAGAGTGTTACCCACTGAACAATGGCTAGCATCTGCTAAGAACATAAGGAGCAGGAACCTGTTCAATAAAATCTTGGCTGAACTTCTCCATCAACTCAATTTTTCCGCTTGATTCTAATCCTGATGGGACAGGGTGAAATAAGTTGAGAAGAACCTTCAAGATAAACACCAGTATGGACCAGTTGGGACGAATGGCCTGTTTCTATGCTGTAAATACTTTGTAATTTCACTACAAGTGTTGAAAAATTGAGGCTGAACTTTAATCCTATCTATAAACAAGTCGGGAGGCGGAACCGAAGAGGGAAACACTGGGCAAGATTAATTGACCCCCTACCTCCCCCACCGGGACCATCAGCTGTCTCTCCACGCAACATATCTGCATGGGTTTCCTCCGGGTGCTCCAGTTTCCTCCCACAGTCCAAAGATGTGCAGGTTAGGTGGATTGGCCATGCTAAATTGCCCTTCGTGTCATAGAATTTCATAGAATTTACAGTGCAGAAGGAGGCCATTTGGCCCATCGAGTCTGCACCGACTCTTGGAAAGAGCACCCTGCCCAAGGTCCACACCTCCACCCTATCCCCATAACCCAGTAACCCCACCCAACACTAAGGGCAATTTTGGACACTATGGGCAATTTAGCATGGCCAATCCACCTAACCCGCACATCTTTGGACTGTGGGAGGAAACCGGAGCACCCGGAGGAAACCCACGCACACATGGGGAGGATGTGCAGACTCCGCACAGACAGTGACCCAAGCCGGAATCGACCCTGGGACCCTGGAGCTGTGAAGCATTTGTGCTATCCACAATGCTACCGTGCTGCCCTCAAAAAGGTTAGGTGGAGTTACTGGATTACGGGGACAGAGTGATGGTGTGGGCTTGGGTGGGGTGCTCTTTCCAAGGGCCGGTGCAGACTCGATGGGCCGAATGGACTCCTTCTGCACTGTAAATTCTATGATTCCATGAGCTGCAGCTGATTACTATCAGAGCATTGAGAGGCTCCAGCTCCATTGGCATCCAATGAGGTTAAGATTCGATGACATTAGAAAAAAAAACACCAATCTATACTTCTTTATACAAAAAAACTTCCACAAAACTAATCTTACTTTGGTACGACTTTGTGGCACACACCTTTCTGCTAGCATTTAGCCCACTCAATTGCCATCACTTTCCCTTTACATTTTTTTACAATGTCAACAGCCCACATGCAGTTGTAGGCTTTGGCCAAGGATGGCGCATTGAAGTGACTGCTTCAGCTCTCTCGGTTATTTCACAACCTTGTATATAAATGAAACCTTTCTTCATTAACTGGCAGTGGCCGCAGGGAATCTATTACAAAATGGGAATGCTTTGAATAAGCTCGTCGCAGGCAATAGTTCAACTTGTTTTCTTTCAAGAGAGTGCCTGTGATTTGAATAGTCTACTCACCGAGATAGCTGTGGAGAAACTGTGTAACTCCTTGCTCGGAAATGTTTCTGAGGATGTTCTGGTCGAGGCTTTGGGGAATTGAATTGTTCCTCACCTGGTTGTACAGGTAAACTGCACTTATTACCTGATCGGTCAAAATGCCAAGTTCAACCTTTGCTTTGAAGTTCTGACGACGTCTGTGTGCCTTTAACCCCATTTGCCCCTGTCCCTTGCCATAGTAATCTCTCAACACAGCGCTGAGCTTGGGTAGCGGACCTTGGAGCTCTGTTAAGAGGTTCCCCAGGATAAAGCCATCCATGCCTCCATTAATCAAAGCATGTGTGGCCAAGCACCAGGGACCTGATCCAGTGAAAACTTGAGGGGATGTCACATTGTCCCAACAACCATCAGGCCCCAGCAACACTTGGCTCTTGCTCAAGTGATGGGCCACGATTGCTAACCCGAGATCTTTGGCTAATGTCAGGGCATAAAGATTATCAACCGGGACGAGGAGGTGTTCTGCCGCATCCGGCCAAGGGCGGTCGACAATTCTCTTCAACCCAGCTTCAATCCCTGCAATAAGGTGCCCGACTGCAATTGTCGTTCCGTCTGGAGTGAGGACCACCCCGCGTTCGACTGAGCCGTCGACCCCGTGGTTCATGACACCTGCAATGAACGATTGTTGGTCTTCAGATAGAGGTTGCAGAGAGGCAGAAGGCCCTGAGGTTTCACCAAGGAGGAGGTAGCGGTACTCCTGGTCAGATGTTTGCAGTGCCCCGAGAGCCGTGGTAATGTTGAGAATTGTCAGCGCCAGGTCAGAACCTTCCAACTCCTCGATGATGCTCAGAACATCGTCGAGGTGATAGTCTGGCGTCGCTGTAAAGAAACATCAAACAAGTGAAGGTTTTCGGAAAGGAACAGAATTGCCAGTAATGCGTCGTTGCAAGAACAAGGGTAAACTGGGTACCCTCCTTAGTGAGTGTTCCATGTGACATGACAGGTTGAGCTAACCTCTCACCCTCACTAATTGGATTTACTCTTTCAAATGATCTTGATTGCCACAGAAAACCCTCCATTTGTGAAACCAAAACAATACCTTGCCCAATGGAAGGAGGCTGTACAAATCCAAAGCAGAACATGCAATCGGCACCAACGTAATTTGACAATGAAGCACCCCTCTGACTTTCAAATATACTGAGAGACTGCGAGACACTCTGGGGGTTAATGACATTTTCATAGTACTTTGATCTCTTCCTTCCTTGGCATGTATCCCAGCCTGAGACATTGTCCATCTTCACTTCCAAACCATTCCTCTCCATTGCAATCTCACTATAGTCGTCGTTTCTTATTTTATGAATACTTTTACATTCATTCCTTTTCCATACCTCTGATGTTCTTCCTCAGCTCCCAGTATGCTTTATTTCTCATTCTTTCCTGTGGGCGTTGCTGTATCGAGTGACGGATTTCCCTCCCTCAAGGACATATCTCTCAACCTTTCCCCACTCTGCGGTGCATATGCCAGACTTTGGTCTGTTTCTGTGGCTAACTATTCCTGGAACAGGCCGCCAGGGGCATTACACCACATCAAGTGTAGCCACACTCACAAACAACGGGGCAATTTAGCGTGGTCAATCCGCCTAACCTGTACGTCCTTGGGCTGTGGCAGGAAACCAGAGCAACGGGCAATATTCCATCGCAGACACGGGGAAAACGTGCAAACTCCGCACAGAGAGACCCCAGGCCGGGAATCGAACCTGGCTCCCTGGCGTTGTGAGAGGGAGCGGTGCCAGCCACTACACCACCATGCCTCCCCCTCAAGGGCGTGAGTGAACCACATTTTATTTTTACACAAATCGATTATTGTTTTGTGGTCACCATTAGTGGGACTAACTTTCCATTCCAGATTTTATTAATTGAATTTAAATGCCGTGGTGGGATTTGAACCCGTGTCCCCAGAGCATTAGTCTGGGCCCCTGGATCTGGCCCAGTGGCATCACAACAAACCACCATCTCCCCCTCCTGTTTCTTCTACAAGGAAAAAAACATTTATTAAACATGAACAAATTGGATTATGATACAATACTCCTTTACTCCCCTTTAGTTTAACAAATACACACAGGTTTGGGGATTAACACAGATTACAAAGTACATCTTAATCTACAATGGTCTCATTAACACAAAGTCCCTTTTAAGCACACAAGGTGACTGTGGGCAAATCGACTCTCCTCACTGAACCTCAAGTGTATGTCTGTGGATGTCACCTCAGAATCACTCCAGATATGGTGGTTAGCCTGTTGCTACACAGCGCCAGGATCCCAGGTTCAATTCCTGGCTTGGGCCATTGTCTCAGCAGAGTCTGTACGTTCTCCCCGTGTCTGCGTGGGTTTCCTCCGGGTGCTCTGGTTTCCTCCCACAAGTCCTGAAAGACGTGCTTGTTAGGTGAATTGGAGATTCTGAATTCTCCCTCTGTGTACCCGAACAGGCGCCGGAATGTGGCGACTAGGGGATTTTCACAGTAACTTCATTGCGGTGTTAATGTAAGCCTACTTGTGACAATAAAGATTATTAATACTACTGCCTCCTCTATCTCGTCATTGTGTTGAAATCAAGATCCTTTGCACCTTTTACTCAAATTTCTTCTTACCCAGGTGTCAGCCACTGACCTCAGAGCCAGAATGTTGCAGGTTCGAATCCCCCTCCATGCACTTGGGTATAAAATCTCTACTGAGGGAGTGCTGCACCGTTGGAGCTGTCTTTTAAGTGGGGCACTGAACCGAATCCTCGTCTACCCGCTCAAGTGGGGTAAAAGATCGATCCTATATTATTACTTTGAAGGTGAGAACGGCAGTTCTCCCCCCCGCCCCCCCCCCCCCCACCCCCTGCCCCCTCCCCCCATGCCCTGGCCAATATTTATCCCCCAGCAACATTGAAAACATATCTGGTCATTATGTCACTGTGGGAGCTTGCTCTGCACAAATTGTGATTCCTGCATTACGCAGGTGAATAGACTGAAAAAAGTGCATAATTATCTGTGAGGAAATTTGGGGTATCACAAGTTTGTTATAGGCCCTATTCAAATCTGTTGTACGTGGTTGCATCACACTGTAATGTAAAGGTGCTCGTCAGAGAAAGGGCTCCCATGGTATGATGTATAGAGTCACATGGTAATAGACTTGCATAACAACAATCTCAAAGGAAAATTATTGCATGGCAGCAGCATCTTGCCTGACAATAACTGGGGTCTGTACATAGGTTAAGAATTACCAATAAACAGTTCATGTTTAAACTGTTAGGAAAACAAAGTTAGTTCTGAGGAATTTATATTTGTATTGCTAAACATTGGAAATAATGTATAGTTTTAAGTGGGTTTAATTTAATGTTTCTGCACCTGGAAGAGCTAAGCCAATAGTTAGATTCAAGCTGGACAACGTTTTTTGTATGTGTGGGGGTCGGTTAAGTTTCAACTATGTTTCTATTGTGCTTAGGAACAGGAGGCCACTTTCTAGAGGGAAGCCATAACAGTTGGAGACAGGACCTCCAGGAGTGAACATCTGTCAACTCTACCAGAAGAAAGCTAGCCAGGACGGGAGCTGCAAAGAGGTAGGCTTCCTAAAGTGCAAGTTACAATCCAGATAAGCATGGAATTGGGACAGAATGATCATTTAAGACACCTGAAGTTGAGAGAACAGAGACCAAGGTATTGTTCAGAAGAATTCAAGGAAGAGTGAACAAAATGTTCGGAGTTAAATAGAAAATTTCAGTAAATAGATTTAAAGTGGGACATCAGACTTCAGATGTAGGTCTGGTGCCACTTTAATGCATTCTGGGAATCATGAATGAAAACAATTGCGAGCAGCTTGCACAGCAGTCATGACAATGAAATCTTAAAGGTGTTGGTGTAAAATCTTGGACTGGATTCGCTTTTTAAAGTGGAGTAGAAGCTTTTTCTTTAAAGTGCCATTTGGAAAACTCGAACTGGACTTTGGAATGCAAACCGCTAAGGGAAAGCAATATTATTATGAGATAAGACTTTGTTTATTTTGAATTGTGTTTTTGGGAGTGGAATGTAGAAACTCTTATATGACAATCATCTGGGGAGATTCTTTTTTTCAATAAATTTAGAGTACCCAATTCATTTTTTCCAATTAAAGGGCAATTTAGCGTGGCCAATCCACCCACCCTGCACATCTTTGGGTTGTCGGGGCGAAACCCACGCAAACACGGGGTGAATGGGCAAACTCCACACGGACAGTGACCCAGAGCCGGGATCGAACTTGGGACCTCGGTGCCATGAGGCAGCAGTGCTAACCGCTGCACCACCGTGCTGCCCTATCTGGGGGGATTCTGAGGAGACATCCACAGACATTCACATCAGGTTCAGTGTGGAGAGTGTATTTGCCCACAGTCACCTTGTGTGCTTAAAAGGAACTTTGCGTCAATGAGACCATTGTTAATTAAGATGTACTTTACAATCTGTGTTAATCCCAAAACATGTGAGTTAATTGTTAAGCTCAGGGGGTGTAAAGAAGTATTGTATTATAATCCAACTTGTTCATGTTTAATAATTTTATTTTTCTTGTCGTTGAAACTAATTATTCGTCTCATGACATGTTCCTCCATGTTTTATATAAGAAAACGTAACAGTTGTGGTCTTTTGAGCGAAGGCTCCATTCTGGGATCCTCAAATTTAGTTATAACATCAACTGGGATCGTAACAACATGTACAAGTCTCAAGATCTCATCAGTACACAGAATAACGTACTCCAGAATATGTTCCAGGGAATTAAACCATCTCAGCGTTGAGATAATGTCCGAGCTACAGACCCGGGTTTGAATTAAGTCAGCTCACTTCCTTGATGGTTCACTGTCAATGGAAAGTTATGCTCCAACAGGTTGTATCAATGTTGGTTGAAAGAACATTTGTGATTACAAAAGGACGTTCTGCTCACCTTCAACAGACCAAAGGCATGGGTAGAACGACAGGAGAAGGAGGAAGCAGCGTAGAATTCTCACTTGCTTAGACATCCTCAGAGTTTCTGAAATGAGCAGAAACCTTTGCTCCTTTTATTGTTTGGATCGATCTGAAAGCTTGTGCGTCATTGGTTTGAACTTTACTTCCTCTCATTGACAGGCCAGCACTAAATCAGATTTTACTGCAATATTATCCAATCCTGACTGGTAAACGCTTTCAAAATCGTTTCGCACTTTCGACCACAATCTTAAGGATAATTGATTTTTATTGGACCCACTGGCAGGGGTTTAGATAGGCGCATTGTCCTCTCGGCAGAGAATTAATCTATTCAAATACAGCCGACAGGGTAAAGGGGTGGTGGGGGATGGGGGGGGGGGGGGGGGGGGCCATTGACCCCGTTGGGTAAGTAGATGTCATCGATCCTCAATCAAAATGGAGGGCGTGTGTGTGATGGCACTGTGGTTGCAAACTGAATTAGCCAATTACATGCATCTGCAATCACACCTCTTCCTCGCTTCTCAAGTTGCCGATCACCACTTGACTGACGCAAAAATAGAGTGGGCCATTCAGCCCCTCGAGCTTGCTCCACCATTCAACACGACCATGGCTGAACTCTGTCCTTAACTCTTTACTCCTGCCTGTTCCTCATAACTCTTAAACCCCCTTGTAGATCAAAACCGACGTGAATATATTCAATGTCCCAGACGCCACTGCCCCTCTGGGACAAAGAATTCCAAAAATTAAAGACCTTGGTTGGAATTCTGCGGCCGTTGGGATTCTGTGCTCCCGTCAGCAGCGCTCCCCTGCCCGTCGGTTTCCCGGTGTGGTGGTGGGGGGGGGGGGGGTCAATGGGTCCCATTGACAAGCGGCGGGAGTAGAGTCTCCTGCCGCCAGCGAGAGGCGCACCGCCGGGAAAACGCGGCTGGGGGACCGGAGAATCCTGCCCCTTCCGAGAGAAGCGATTCCTCCTTAGATTCCCCATCAAGAGGAAACATCCGCCCAGCACCTACCCTGTCAAGTCCGCTCAAAATCCTTCCAGTTTTCAAAGAGATTAGCTCATATTCTTCTAAACTCCATTGAGTCTAGGCTCCAACCTTCCTCATGAGACAACCCCTTCATCGCAGGAATCAGCCTGCTGAACCTTCTTTGAATTGCCTCCAATATAAGCATATCCACCTTTAATGGTCACAAAGAAGTCTAAACGAGAGGGGTCAAGGAAAAAACTGGTTTGTTACAAAGTAAATTATACACACTGTACACTTCAGGTCCCAGCCAGGGCTGCACATGCTCAGCTCTCATCTGGGCCGACCTTCATGCTAGGGTCCATTTCCTCCGCTAAAGTGCCCCCGCCCCCTCAGTGGGGAAGCTTGTATTCAGCGAGGCTGACGGGGAGGCTAATTGGTCCATCCCTGTAGGTCACATGCGGTTTCTAACACCACCCTTAAGTGAGGAGGGCGAAACACTACATCGTCCTCTCGCTGTGGTCTAATGAACGCCCTGTACAGCTGTTCAAACGTTCAAAGCTTTTTACTCTGCATTCAAATCGCTCGTGGCCTCATTTCATCCTGAACTCTATCACTTCCTTTCGCCTTCACAAGCCAGCAAGATCACCATGTTCGTCCTGTCATGATATCCACATCAGCTATCATGGTGCAATCACACACACACTGATGGACAGGCAGTTGGACCAACCAGCACACGCATAACATCGCATGATATCACCAGTGAGAGCACACGCACTATAAAACAGGGAACACCACAGTTCCCGCTCATTCTACCAGGAGATAGCTCAGAGCACAGAGCTCACAGCGTGCCACTCAGACATAGACCATGTGCTGAGTGCCTCACTAAGATAGTGACAGGGCTGGGTCCACAGGTTAGCTGGTGAAGCACATACCCAAGCCAGCAGTTAGTTATTACCGTTGTTTAGACAATAAAACAGAGTTGTACCATCTACAGCCGTGTCGGATCATTTGTGCATCAGGACACCCAACACAACATGATACCAGTAGTGGACGCTAACCAGCGACTGTGAGACCTCCCTGCACCATTTCAGAAATCCGCCATCCTGCTCCATGGATACCATCAGCCCGCCTCAGCCGCTCCGAATCGCTGGAAATCTCGGCGTAAACTGGAAGCTGTTTAAACAGCGCTTCCAGCTCTTCCTAGGAGCCACAGACAGGGAGAATGCATCGGACACCAGGAAGATCGCCCTCCTCCTCTCCACGGTGGGGCAACACGCCATCCACATCTATAACCCCCTGGCATTCGCGGAAGGCAAGACAAAACAAAATATAAGACGGTGCTTCTGAAGTTCGAGGAACACTTCAGCGTGGAAGTCACTGAGAGCTTCGAGAGGTACCTCTTCCAGCAGCGCCTGCAGGGTAAGGACGAGCCTTTCCCATCTTACTTGACACACCTCCGTATCCTCGCGCAGTCCTGCGGCTATGAGGCCATCTCCGACTCCATGATTCGGGATCAGATCGTTTTTGGGGTCACCTCGGACACCCTACGCCAGCAGCTCCAAAAAATAAAGCGCCTAACCCTAGCGACTGCCATCGAGACCTGCGTCCTGCAGCCACCTGAGTCGGCCAAGTCCCGATTTAAAATGGCGAACGGCAAAGGCTGAAGGAAAATTCAGCCAACACAGGCAGAAACCAGCAGGTGCAGGTTTGCTGTGTATTAAACTCTGCAAAAGCCCAGACAGCATCGATACCAGTGACCATCAGCATAATAATGTAGCAGCCATCTACATACTAATGAGCGATCCCCGGGAACAATTGCAACATTTAGGACAAACAAAGCCAAGCCAGACTCCCCGGCGCCAGCAGGAGCCAACACAAAAGAGGTTAACGAACACCTCAAGACCGCCCATCGATCAGGGAACCGCTCCAGTATTGGAGAAATCAAACCAAGCGATTGGAACAAAGTCCAATCACCTAGAACCAGGTACAGGGTCCGCCCCGAAAGGCGGGAAGCCCCTGGGGACTATAAAAGTTAAGCCCCAAGTTCAAATCGTTCTCCTTGACCGGGTCACTCAGCAACGCGAAGCAACCCCGGAGAGTGACCGGTCCAAGCTGCCGCATCCCTGAAGTAAGTCTCAAGTCAACGCTCGCTACGAGACAGGCGCTCCTAGCTACCTGTCCATACCGGCTTCGAATCCCGCAGACTCAGAATCCGAACGAAAGGCCATTTGATCCCCTGACCTGGTGGGCCAGTCCGAAGTTAAGTATTGGCCTGTTAGTTATAGAAGTAGCTTAGACGTAGAATTTGTGCATGAGTAGCGATTACTGTGTATAATAAATGTGCTTTGATTTGAATCTTACTAATTGGTGTGTTGAGTTATTGATCATTACTTGATCTTGGATCCTCGCTGTCTTCAGGGGATGTCCCGGAGGACTGGAGAATAGCCAATGTTGTTCCTCTGTTTAAGAAGGGTGGCAGGGATAATCCCGGGAACTACAGGCCGGTGAGCCTTACTTCAGTGGTAGGGAAATTACTGGAGAGAATTCTTCGAGACAGGATCTACTCCCATTTGGAAGCAAATGGACGTATTAGTGAGAGGCAGCACGGTTTTGTGAAGGGGAGGTCGTGTCTCACTAACTTGATAGAGTTTTTCGAGGAGGTCACTAAGATGATTGATGCAGGTAGGGCAGTAGATGTTGTCTATATGGACTTCAGTAAGGCCTTTGACAAGGTCCCTCATGGTAGACTAGTACAAAAGGTGAAGTCACACGGGATCAGGGGTGAACTGGCAAGGTGGATACAGAACTGGCTAGGCCATAGAAGGCAGAGGGTAGCAATGGAGGAATGCTTTTCTAATTGGAGGGCTGTGACCAGTGGTGTTCCACAGGGATCAGTGCTGGGACCTTTGCTCTTTGTAGTATATATAAATGATTTGGAGGAAAATGTAACTGGTCTGATTAGTAAGTTTGCAGACGACACAAAGGTTGGTGGAATTGCGGATAGCGATGAGGACTGTCTGAGGATACAGCAGGATTTAGATTGTCTGGAGACTTGGGCGGAGAGATGGCAGATGGAGTTTAACCTGGACAAATGTGAGGTAATGCATTTTGGAAGGGCTAATGCAGGTAGGGAATATACAGTGAATGGTAGAACCCTCAAGAGTATTGAAAGTCAAAGAGATCTAGGAGTACAGGTCCACAGATCACTGAAAGGGGCTACACAGGTGGAGAAGGTAGTCAAGAAGGCATACGGCATGCTTGCCTTCATTGGCCGGGGCATTGAGTATAAGAATTGGCAAGTCATGTTGCAGCTGTATAGAACCTTAGTTAGGCCACACTTGGAGTATAGTGTTCAATTCTGGTCGCCACACTACCAGAAGGATGTGGAGGCTTTAGAGAGGGTACAGAAGAGATTTACCAGAATGTTGCCTGGTATGGAGGGCATAAGCTATGAGGAGCGATTGAATAAACTCGGTTTGTTCTCACTGGAACGAAGGAGGTTGAGGGGTGACCTGATAGAGGTATACAAAATTATGAGGGGCATAGACAGAGTGGATAGTAAGAGGCTTTTCCCCAGGGTAGAGGGGTCAATTACTAGGGGGCATAGGTTTAAGGTGAGAGGGGCAAAGTTTAGAGTAGATGTACGAGGCAAGTTTTTTACGCAGAGGGTAGTGGGTGCCTGGAGGCAGGGACGATAGGGACATTTAAGGGGCATCTTGACAAATATATGAATAGGATGGGAATAGAAGGATTCGGACCCAGGAAGTGTAGAAGATTGTAGTTTAGTCGGGCAGTATGGTCGGCACGGGCTTGGAGGGCCGAAGGGCCTGTTCCTGTGCTGTACAGTTCTTTGTTCTTTGTTCTTTGTTTGAACCTCGTGGCGATATCATAAAGATACCTGGCGACTCGAGAGCAAAGGTTATAAAACAGAGCCAATTGAACCAACCAAAAGTTAGCAACAGTCCTCCATGAGAACGCGGCCAGCCAGTACTCCCAAATCCAGGCGGCCGAAATGGCACGGCATGGGTCCTTCAAGGCGGAGCAGGTCCAGTCGATCGAGTTCCTCCCGGTTGCGGCCCGGACGAGGGCGGCCATTTCGCACGCTTTCCGAGGCCTCCCGCGCCAAAAGGGGGGACGTCGACGCAGAGGGACGTGATGCGCAGGCGCGTTCTACGCAGGACAGCACCGCGCATGCGCGGTGGCGCAACGAACGCAACGACCGCCATGACGTCACGATGTGCGGCAACTGTGGCTCCGCCCACTTAAAGCAGCAATGTCCGGCCAAAGCGCGACAATGCCTCCGCTGTGCCAGGATGGGCCACTACGCTCAACCTGCCAACTCTCAACAATTCCATCAGCCTCGCAGGGACGTGCGGGCGGTTCAGCCCCCCCTACATGGAGTCAGATCCTGACAGTATGCAGACCAGCGATACCGAAGACAGGGAGCCCTTCCGCGTTGCGGTAATCCACAAGAACCGGATGTCCCCAAGTCAGAACCACCAGCCGCTGCCAGTGCACAGCGTTGATCCGGGCGATGAATGGTGTGCCACCCTAACGGTCAACCAATCACCAATCACATTCCGCTTGGACACTGGTGCCTCCGCCAATCTCCTCGCATGGTCAGCCTTCCAGACCTTGAAGGTTAAACCACCGATTCTGCCATCCCACTGTCAGCTGGTTGACTACAATGGAAACGTCATCCCGGCCACGGTCCTGTCAGCTCGATGTTACACACAACTCACACAAAGCCACATTGTCGTTTGAGATAGTTGGATCCTCGAAGGACTCTCTGTTAGGCGCACAGGCGTGCAAGATCCTCCACCTCGTTCAGCGGGTACACACTCTGTCTCCAGAAGGCACGTCCGATTTCCCGGATGCAGACTTTAGGGCGCAGCTCCACTCACTCCTCGCCCACAACCAGGAGGTTTTCAAGGGCATGGGCACACTGCCCTACACGTACAGAATACGGCTCAAACCGGACGCCACCCCGGTCATTCACGCACCTCGTCGAGTCCCAGCACCACTCAAGGAACACCTCAAGCAGCAGCTGCAGGATCTGCAGCACCAAGGAGTGCTTTCCCGGGTCACGGAGCCAACGCCATGGGTCAGCTCCATGGTGTGCGTCAAGAAGCCCTCCGGCGAGCTCCGGATCTGTATCGACCCAAAAGACCTGAACAACAACATTATGAGGGAACACTACCCCATACCCAAACAAGAAGAAATCACGAGCGAAATGGCTCAGGCAAAAATATTCACCAAGCTTGATGCCTCAAAGGGTTTTTGGCAGATTCAATTGGATCAGTCCAGCAGGAAGCTGTGCACTTTCAACACTCCATTTGGCAGATACTGCTACAATAGGATGCCATTCGGCATCATCTCGGCCTCCGAGGTGTTTCACAGAATCATGGAACAGATGATGGAGGGCATCGAAGGGGTACGCGTCTACGTAGACGACGTTATCATCTGGTCCACCACACCACAGGAGCACATCAGTCGTCTCCAGCGTGTCTTTGCACGGATACGGAATCAGGGCCTGCGCCTTAACCGAGCCAAGTGCTCTTTTGGCCAGACTGAGCTAAGGTTTTTGGGGGACCACATCTCCCGGTCGGGTGTGCGGCCGGATGCCGACAAAGTGGCAGCCATCGCAGCCATGCCGCAGCCGTCAGACAAGAAGGCAGTGCTGCGCTTTCTCGGGATGGTCAACTTCCTGGGGAAGTTCATTCCTAACCTTCCTTCGCACACGACTGCTCTTCGCCACCTGGTCAAAAAGACAACGGAATTCCAGTGGCTGCCCGCACACCAGAATGAATGGGAGGAGCTGAAGGTCAAGCTCACCACCGCCCCAGTACTGGCGCTTTTCGATACCACACGGGAAACAAAGATCTCAACTGACGCCAGCCAGTCCGGCATTGGGGCGGTACTCCTGCAACGGGGCGACACTGCATCATGGGCCCCGGTCGCCTATGCGTCGTGGGCCATGACCCCTACAGAACAGCGCTATGCACAGATTGAAAAGGAGTGCCTGGGTTTGTTGACCGGCATCGACAAATTCCACGATTATGTGTATGGTCTTCCGCAGTTCACTGTGGAGACCGACCATCGCCCCCTGGTCGGCATCATTCAGAAGGACCTCAACGATATGACCCCTCGTCTCCAGCGCATTCTGCTCAAGCTCCGGAGGTACGACTTCCAACTTGTCTACACCCCGGGGAAGGATCTCATCATCGCAGATGTTCTGTCCAGGGCGGTCAACACACCGCCCGACTCGGAGGGGTTCGTTTGTCAGGTCGACGCACAAGTAGCCTTCACATCGGCCAATCTGCCGGCCACTGATGCACGTCCGGCCCACATTCGCCGTGAGACTGCGGCTGACCCCCTTCAACAGCGTGTGATGCGCCACATGACGGAAGGGTGGCTCAAGGGGCAGTGCCCACAATTCTACAATGTCCGGGACGACTTGGCCGTCATTGATGGTGTCCTCCTGAAGTTGGACCGGATTGTGATCCCACACAGCATGCACCGGCTTGTCCTCGAACAACTGCACGAAGGCCATCTCGGAGTTGAAAAGTGCAGGCGGAGGGCCCGAGAGGCTGTGTACTGGTCGGGCATCAGCGACGACATCGCCAACATGGTGCTCAACTGCCCCACCTGCCAAAGGTTTCAGCCGGCGCAACCCCCCGAGACGTTTCAGCCCCATGAGTTGGTGACGTCCCCCTGGTCGAACTGGGTGTGGACCTCTTTCATGTGCTCGACAGGGACTACATTATTCAGATTGACTATTTCTCAAGTTATCCGGAGGTCATACGCCTGCACGACACGACATCATCAGCTGTCATCCGGGCATGCAAAGAAACCTTCGCTCGCCATGTAATTCCGCTCACCGTCATGTCTGACAACGGGCCTTGCTTTGCGAGCCAAGAATGGTCTTCATTTGCCACTTCATACAACTTCACACACATGACGTCCAGTCCCTTACATCCCCAGTCGAATGGCAAGGCGGAAAAGGGCATCCACATTGTAAAGCGGCTCCTCTGCAAGGCTGCTGATGCCGGATCTGACTTCTGTTTAGCCCTGCTGGCCTATCGCTCGGCCCCACTGTCCGCGGGCCTCTCGCCAGCCCAGCTGTTGATGGGTCGCACCCTCAGGACCACTGTGCTGACCTCGACCATGCTCCAGTATTGCGAAGGATGCAACAACAGCGTGCTCAGCAGAAGGTGGCACATGACGCTCGGGCGACTGATCTTCCTGCCGTGGCGTCTGGAGACAACGTCCGCATACACCTACCGGAGGGTGGCTGGTCGGCAACCGCCGAGGACCTCCGCCACGTGGCTCCCCGCTCATTCCTGGTTCGTATGCCTGATGGCTCCATTCGCCGGCGTAATCGGCGGGCCCTTCGTCTGGTTCCGCGCTCACTACGAGATCATGCACCGGTGCCACGCCCTCCGGTTGTCCCTGATGTCGACTTTGTTGAGCTTCCTGCCACTCTGCCTCTTCCTCTCTCGCCCGTGGCCAGGCCCATTCCTCAGCCGGTGGATCCTGACCCACCCTTGAGGCGGTCAACCCGAATTCGTCACCCACCTGATAGACTTGACTTATGAGCCTGTTAGCAGATTGGACTCACTGAATTGTTTTACAGACTGTTAACGAGTTTCTTTTCTTGTCGTTCATTGTTCCAGAAGTTGTCTCTCGTCGTTTGCATTTGTTCTGTTATTGGTACAACCTCGTTGTTCTGTTGCACCCGACGCCTTCCTCTGTATATAGTTTAGCCTCATGTACATGTTGTAAATATTGCACACACATACTCAGATGCACTCAGTACACATTTCTATTTATTAGCATGTAGGCACATATCCTTGTGAAAGGGGGGGGGGATGTCATGATATCCACATCAACATATCATGGTGCAATCACACTGATGGACAGGCAGTTGGACCAACCAGCACACACAACATCGCAGCCAATCACCAGTGAGAGCACACGCACTATAAAACAGCCATGATGTGGAGATGCCGGCGTTGGACTGGGGTGAGCACAGTACGAAGTCTTACAACACCAGGTTAAAGTCCAACAGGTTTGTTTCGATGTCACTAGCTTTCGGAGCGCTGCTCCTTCCTCAGGTGAATGAAGAGGTCTGTTCATTCACAGACCTCTTCATTCACCTGAGGAAGGAGCAGCGCTCCGAAAGCTAGTGACATCGAAACAAACCTGTTGGACTTTAACCTGGTGTTGTAAGACTTCGTACTATAAAACAGGGAACACCATGTTCCCGCTCATTCTACCAGGTGATAGCTCAGAGCTCACAGCGCGCCACTCAGACATAGTCCATGTTCTGAGTGCCTCGCTAAGATAGTGACAGGGCTGGGTCCACAGGTTAGCTGGTGAAGCACGTACCCAAGCCAGCAGTTAATTGTTACTGTTGTTTAGACAATAAAACAGAGTTGTACCATCGACAGCCGTGTTGGATCATTTGTGCCTCAGGACACCCAACACGACACCGCCGACTCCGACTATTCTTGATTTTCATCGATCCACCATTGGCAGCTCGGCCTAAACTCTCTGGGGCCTTAAACTCTGGAATTCTCCCCCTAATCTCTTCACATCGCTTACTCCTCCATTATGACGCTCCTTAAAAACCTCTCTCTTCAGTCAGGCCTTTGGACAACTGCCCTAAGACTTCCTTATGTGGATGGGTGTGAAATGTTGCTTGATGACATTCCCGTGGGGGGCTCGGTGAGTTTTATTACATTCCAGGGGGCAATGTGAATGCAGGTTGTTGTTGTGAATCACTCAGGGTTGGTAACGGTGCAGTTCCTCGCTACGGCCACAGGTTTGCACTGCAGAACAATTCCTCATCTCATGAGCCCCACAAAAAAGTTTTCAGTAACTTTTCAATTGTGTCAGACTACAGAAAACTGACTCTCTCCTTGTTCATTAATAACTTCATTGTAACTTTCAACCTCACTGGTTAAATTCATGCTTTCTGCTGTACTTGTGGTGATTCTGGCAGCACTCGAATCAGTGCCCATCCGGTCTGTGCTCGGTTTATACTTCACAAACCCACCTCCCACTCTGCCTCATCGAATCTCAATCCGAGGAGTGACAAACTGAAAGCAAATGTCATTTAATGAAGGCATCGGAACTAATTGTGACTCAAATACTCAGACATTTATTGCTGATTTGTTGGGGCGGATAATGAAGGGCAAAAATTCAACCTATTTCAAATGTTTAAATGTTCACCACGAGCTTCGGAAATGCAGAGAGCTGCAATGAAGTCAACTCAGATATCACAGCTTATATCAAAACATGCTTCGCAAAGTCACTGCTCATAAAAATAGCATTCACCCACCTCTACATATTTGATTTCATGTGATGTGGCACATGGTGAATCAGGAGAAAGCTTCTGTGGCGAGTGGAGATTAGTTCATCAGATACACTCAGGGTGATAATACAGTTTTAGTTTTCCCACCTTAGTTCAGTTTGGGTTTTGCCAGGGTCACTCAACCCCTGACCTCATTACAGCCTTGGTTCAAATTTGGACAAAAGAGCTGAATGCCAGAGGTGAGGTGAGAGTGACTGCCCTTGACATCAAGGCAGCATTTGACCGAATATGGCATCAAGGAGCCCCAGCTAAACTGGAGTCAATGGGAATCAGGGGGGGAACTCTCCACTGGTTGGAGTCCTACCTGGCACAAAGGAAGATGGTTGTGGTGGTTGGAGCTCAATCATCTCAGCTTCAGGACATCACTGCAGGAGTTCCTCAGGGTAGTGTCTGAATCCCAACCACCATCAGCTGCTTCATTAATGACCTCCTTTCCATCGTAAGGTCAGAAGTGAAGATGTTTGTGGGTGACTGCACAATGTTCAACACTATTCGCAGGCAGTTCATGTCCAAATGCAGCAAGACCTGGACAATATCCAGGCTTGCGCTGATAAGTGGCAAGTTACATTCATGCCACACAAGTGCCAGGCAATGGCCATCTCCTACAAGAGAGGATCTAACCACCGCCCTTGACATTCAATGGTATTACCATCGCTGAATCCCCACTATCAACATCCTGGGGGAATCCTACAGCAAGTAACTCACCTCCTGACCCCCCCGCCCCCCCCCCCCCCCCCAAAGCCTGTCCACCATCTACAAGGCACAAGTCAGGAGTGTAATTGAATACTCTCCACTTGCCTGGATGAATGCAGCTCCAATAACACTCACCTAATGGATGGACAATAAATGCTGGCCTAACCAGCAGAGGGCAGTAGAGCGGAGCTGCTGATTGGCCGTTGCAGGGGAAATCTGCATGTGTCCGTGTGCTCACCCTAACTTGGAGGCGTACCTGAACAAGAGACCCTAGCTGTTCAAGTGAAGACAAGCATCCAGCAGAGGGCAGTAGAGCGGAGCTGCTGATTGGCCATTGTAGGGGAAATTTGGATACGTCCGTGTGCTCACCCTAACTCGGAGGTGGTTTGTGGAGGAGCTCTTGTCAAGTGACACTTAAACCCGAAACACTTCTTCAGTGTTTCCCTCCCTACCCCCTCCTCTAACCAGAAAAAAAAACAGTACGAAGTCTTACAACACCAGGTTAAAGTCCAACAGGTTTGTTTCAAAACAACCGCTGGAAGGATCAAGAGGAAGGCTCGAGGGCAGGTAGAAGTGGAAAGTTGAACCGTGACGTCACAGCCTGCAGGTAAGGGATTGGCTGGTGACTGGTAAGCAGTTTTTATTTATTTTCCCTCAGGTGTTATCGTGCGGGGCACAGAGGTTGCTGAGTGAGTGCTTGCTGAGAAGAGGAGTGAATAACGGCTAAGCTCTTTCTTTTTTTTTAATCTAGAGGGTATGACAGGGAAGGCAGTGCAATGTTCCTCCTGCAGAATGTTTGAGGTGAGGGACGCCGTCAGTGTCCCTGCTGATTTCATCTGTGGGAAGTGCACCCATCTCCAGCTCCTCAGAAACCGCGTTAGGGAACTGGAGCTGGAGCTGGATGAACTTCGGATCATTCGGGAGGCAGAGGTGGTCATAGATAGAAGCTTCAGGGATGTAGTTACTCCGAAGAATAAAGATAGATGGGTAATGGTGAGAGGGGCTGCGAGGAAGCAGTCAGTACAGGGATCCCCTGTGGTCGTTCCCCTTAGTAACAAGTATACCGCTTTGGATACTGTTGGGGGGGGGGGGGGGGACTTACCAGGGTAAGCCATGGAGTACAGGTCTCTGGCACAGAGTCTGTCCCTGTTGCTCAGAAGGGAAGGGGGGAGAGGAGTAGAGCATTAGTCATTGGAGACTCCATAGTTAGGGGGATAGATAGGAGATTCTGTGGGAACGAGAGAGACTCACGGTTGGTGTGTTGCCTCCCAAGTGCCAGGGTGCGTGATGTCTCGGATCGTGTTTTCGGGATCCTGAAGGGGGAGGGGGAGCAGCCCCAAGTCGCGGTCCACATAGGTACCAACGACATAGGTAGGAAAAGGGATGGGGATGTAAGGCAGGAATTCAGGGAGCTAGGGTGGAAACTTAGATCTAGGACAAACAGAGTTATTATCTCTGGGTTGTTACCCGTGCCACGTGATAGCGAGACGAGGAATAGGGAGAGAGAGGAGTTGAACACGTGGCTACAGGGATGGTGCAGGAGGGAGGGTTTCAGATTTCTGGATAATTGGGGATAATTCTGGGGTCGGTGGGACCTCTACAAACGGGATGGTCTGCACCTGGACCAGAGGGGTACCAATATTCTGGGGGGGAAATTTGCTAATGCTCTTCGGGAGGATTTAAACTAGTTCAGCAGGGACTTGGGAACTTGAATTGTAGCTCCAGTATACAGGAGGTTGAGAGTAGTGAGGTCATGAGTAGGGTTTCAAAGTTACAGGAGTGTATCGGCAGGCAGGAAGGTGGTCTAAAGTGTGTCTTCCTCAATGCCAGGAGCATCCGGAAGAAGGTGGGTGAACTTGCGGCATGGGTTGGTACCTGGGACTTTGATGTTGTGGCCATTTCGGAGACATGGATAGAGCAGGGACAGGAATGATTGTTGCAGGTGCCAGGATTTAGATATTTCAGTAAGCTCAGGGAAGGTGGTAAAAGAGGGGGAGGGGTGGCATTGTTGGTCAAGGAGGTAGGTGAGCACTTTGATGACAGTGACCACAATTCGCTTACGCTTACTTTAGTGATGGAAAGGGATATGTATATACCGCAGGTCAAGAGTTATACCTGGGGGAAAAGGCAATTATGATGCGATGAGGCAAGACTTAGGATACATCGGATGGAGAGGAAAACTGCAGGGGATGGGCACAATGGAAATGTGGAGCTTGTTCAAGGAACAGCTACTGCATGTCTTTGATAAGTATGTACCTGTCAGGCAGGGAGGAACTGGTCGAGTGAGGGAACCGTGGTTTACTAAAGCAGTCGAAACACTTGTCAAGAGGAAGAAGGAGGCTTATGTAAAGATGAGACATGAAGGTTCAGTTAGGGCGCTCGAGAGTTACAAGTTAGCTAGGAAGGACCTAAAGAGAGAGCTAAGAAGAGCCAGGAGGGGACATGAGAAGTCTTTGGCAGGTAGGATCAAGGATAACCTTAAAGCTTTCTATAGATATGTCAGGAATAAAAGAATGACTAGGGTAAGAGTAGGGCCAGTCAAGGACAGTAGTGGGAAGATGTGCGTGGAGTCCGAGGAGATAGGAGAGGTGCTAAATGAATATTTTTCGTCAGTATTCACACAGGAAAAAGACAATGTTGTCGAGGAGAATACTGAGATTCAGGCTACTAGACTAGAAGGGCTTGAGGTTCATAAGGAGGAGGTGTTAGCAATTCTGGAAAGTGTGAAAATAGATAAGTCACCTGGGCCGGATGGGATTTATCCTAGGATTCTCTGGGAAGCTAGGGAGGAGATTGCTGAGCCTTTGGCCTTGATCTTTAAGTCATCTTTGTCTACAGGAATAGTGCCAGAAGACTGGAGGATAGCAAATGTTGTCCCCTTGTTCAGGAAGGAGAGTAGAGATAACCCCGGTAACTATAGACCAGTGAGCCTTACTTCTGTTGTGGGAAAAATCTTGGAAAGGTTTATAAGCGATAGGATGTATAATCATCTGGAAAGGAATAATTTGATTAGAGATAGTCAACACGGTTTTGTGAAGGGTAGGTCGTGCCTCACAAACCTTATAGAGTTCTTTGAGAAGGTGACCAAACAGGTTGATGAGGGTAAAGCAGTTGATGTGGTGTATATGGATTTCAGTAAAGCGTTTGATAAGGTTCCCCATGGTAGGCTACTGCAGAAAATACGGAGGCATGGGATTCAGGGTGATTTAGCAGTTTGGATCAGTAATTGGCTAGCTGGAAGAAGACAAAGGGTGGTGGTTGATGGGAAATGTTCAGACTGGAGTCCAGTTACTAGTGGTGTACCACAAGGATCTGTTTTGGGGCCACTGCTGTTTGTCATTTTTATAAATGACCTGGAGGAGGGCGTAGAAGGATGGGTGAGTAAATTTGCAGATGACACTAAAGTCGGTGGAGTTGTGGACAGTGCGGAAGGATGTTACAAGTTACAGAGGGACATAGATAAGCTGCAGCGCTGGGCTGAGAGGTGGCAAATGGAGTTTAATGCAGAAAAGTGTGAGGTGATTCATTTTGGAAGGAATAACAGGAAGACTGAGTACTGGGCTAATGGTACGATTCTTGGCAGTGTGGATGAGCAGAGATACCTCGGTGTCCATGTACATAGGTCCCTGAAAGTTGCCACCCAGGTTGAGAGGGTTGTTAAGAAGGCGTACGGTGTGTTAGCTTTTATTGGTTGAGAGATTGAGTTTAGGAGCCATGAGGTCATGTTGCAGCTATACAACACTTTGGTGCGGCCGCATTTGGTGTATTGCGTGCAATTCTGGTCGCCGCATTATAGGAAGGATGTGGAAGCATTGGAAAGGGTGCAGAGGAGATTTACCAGAATGTTGCCTGGCATGGAGGGAAGATCTTATGAGGAAAGGCTGAGGGACTTGAGGCTGTCTTAAGGTTAAGAGGTGACTTAATTCAGGCATACAAGATGATTAGAGGATTGGACAGGGTGGACAGTGAGAGCCTTTTTCCTCGGATAGTGATGTCTAGCACGAGGGGACATACCTTTAAATTGAGGGGAGATAGATATATGACAGATGTCAGAGGTAGGTTCTTTACTCAAAGAGTAGTAAGGGCGTGGAATGCCCTGCCTGCAACAGTAGTGGACTCGCCAACACTAAGGAAATTCAAACACTAAGGGAATAGTGTAGATGGGCTTTAGAGTGGTTTCACAGGTCAGCGCAACATCGAGGGCCGAAGGGCCTGGACTGCGCTGTAATGTTCTATGTTCTATGTTCTAACCAGTGACGCCCAGATGCCATAAATGATTTTCAAAAATAATGTTTTTAATCCCTTCTTGACCTCACTCAATATCTGTGATCTCCTCCAGCGTCATATCCCTACGGGTTAACTGCACTATAACTCAATCGACTTGAGCATCCCTACTGCTTCGTCATTGGTGACTGTGCTTCCAGCTGCCGTGGTCTTAAACTCTGGAATTTCTTCCGTCACGATGCTCTGTACAACCCACCTCTGCCCTAATCCCTCCTCTCAGTGTCAAATGCTGCTCACAGGAATATGTGGAGTGCTCTTTCAGAGGATCGGCACAGACTCGTTGGACCGAATGGCCTCCTTCTGCACTGCAGGAATTCTATGGACTAACATGTTGATGAAATGTGTCAGATGTCAGAAATGCAACATTTTGGGTGGCATGTGGCACAGTGGTTAGCACCGCTGCCTCACGGCGCTGAGGACCCGGGTCTCTGTCCGTGTGAAGTTTGCACATTCTCCCCGTGTCTGCGTGGGTCTCACCCCCACAACACAAAGATGTGCGGGGTAGGTGGATTGGCCGCGCTAAATTGTCCCTTAATTGGAAAAAGGAAAAATAATTGGTTTTGTAAGGGCCACGAAGAATCCAGCACGAGTTTTAAGGGTACAAAGTAATAACATTTATTTACTATAATATATACATAACAGTAGCAGTAACTTCCCTTGCTGCACACTCCTTCCTGCTGGTTCCTGAACTGGCCCAGCTTTATTTATACTAGGAGTTTACTAATGGTTTCTCCGCCCCCCCTTATTGGGGAAGCTCATACTCCCACAGGATTGTGGGATTGTCATTAGTCCGCAGCCAATGGTAAGTAGGCAGGTTATAACAATTGGGTACTTTAAATTTATTAAAAAATAAGAAACGCACATATTTTGGCCGCTTTAAGTATTTTTTGGTTTTGCACAAAAGTAGGCAATGTAGTCCAATTGGACTGTTAGTTCAGTCCTCTTGAAGCATCAGATGGATCCAGGTGATCTGACTCCAACTCACCTGGCTGAATGCAATGGACGCTGCTCCAGTCGCGCTGCCCTCTGGGGGCTGTAGTCCAGCCCGCGCTACTCTCGGGCGGCCGGGGGCTTCCCAGCTGCGACGGCGCCGCTCCGCTCTCGGGGGGTTGTAGTCCAGCCGCAGTGCGCAGTAGCCTCGCGAGCAGAGGTGGCCGCGTGGCCCAGGGACTACAGCTCCCGGCATGCCGCGGGGGAGAGGCAGCGCCAGCCAATCAGAGTGCGGGGGTGGGTCAGGGAGCCCCGGCCAATGGGCGGCCGTCAGAACAGACGTATGCGCGCTGCAGGCGGACGGCGGCAGCCTTGGAAACGGAGTGGGAGTCGCTGGTGAGAGGGACCTCCTCCCCTTCTCCCGCTCCGTCCCCCCCCTCCCCCCCCGTCCCCCCCTCCCCCCTCCCCCCCCCTCCCCCCCCCCCCCTCCCCCCTCCCCCCCCCTCTCCCCCCCTCCCTCCCCCCTCCCTCCCCCCTCCCCTCCTCCACCTCCCCCCTCCCTCCCCCCCTCCCCTTCCCCCCTCCCCCCCCTCCCCCCCTCCCCTCCCCCCTCCCCCCTCCTCCCCTCTCCCCTCCCTCCCCTCCCCCCCCTCTCCCCCCTCCCCTCCCCCCTCCCCTCCCTCCCCTCCCTCCCCTCCCCCCCCTCCCCTCCTCCCCTTCTCCCGCTCCGTCCCTCCCTCCCCCCCCCTCCCCCTCCCTCCTCCCTCCCCCTCCCCCTCCCTCCTCCCTCCCCCCCCCTTCCCCCCCTCCCCCCTCCCCCTCCCTCCCCCCCTCCCTCCCCCCTCCCCCCCCCTCCCCTCCCCCCCCCTCCCCCCCTCCCCCTCCCCCCCCTCCCCCCCTCCCCCTCCCCCCCTCCCTCCCCCCCCTCCCCTCCCTCCCTCCCCCCCTCCCCCCCCTCCCCCCCTCCCCCCCCTCCCCCCTCCCCCCCCTCCCCCCCTCCCCCTCCTCCCTCCCCCCCCTCCCCTCCCCCCTCCTCCCCTCCCATCCCTCCCTCCCCTCCATCCCTCCCCTCCCCTCCCTCCCCCCTCCCTTCCCCCCCCCTCCCTTCCCCCCCCCTCCCTTCCCCCCCTCCCTCCCTTCCCTCCCTCCCTTCCCTCCCCTCCCTTCCCTCCCTTCCCTTCCTTCCCTCCCTTCCCTTCCTTCCTCCCCTCCCTTCCCTCCCTCCCTTCCCTTCCCTCCCTCCCCTTCCCTTCCCTCCCTCCCTTCCCTCCCTCCCTCCCCTTCCCTCCCTCCCCTTCCCTCCCTCCCTTCCCTCCCCTCCCTCCCTCCCTTCCCTCCCCTCCCTCCCTTCCCTCCTTCCCTCCCCTCCCTTCCCTCCCCTCCCTCCCTTCCCTTCCCTCCCTCCCTTCCCTTCCCTCCCTCCCTTCACTCCCCTCCCTCCCTTCCCTCCCCTCCCTCCCCTCCCTCCCTTCCCTCCCCTCCCTCCCTTCCCTCCCCTCCCTCCCTCCTCCCCTCCTTCCTCCTTCCCTCCCCTCCCTTCCCTCCCTCCCTCCCTCCCCTTCCCTCCTCCCCTTCCCTCCCTCCCTTCCCTCCCCTCCCTCCCCTCCCTCCCTTCCTTCCCTTTCCCTCCCCTTCCCTTCCCTCCCTTCCCTCCCTCCCTCCCTTCCCTCCCTCCCTCCCTTCCCTCCCTTCCCTCCCTTCCCTCCCTTCCCTCCCCTCCCTCCTTCCCTCCCCTCCCTCCCTTCCCTCCCTTCCCTCCCCTCCCTCCCTTCTCCCTCCCCTCCCTCCCTTCCCTCCCCTCCCCTCCCTTCCCTCCCTCCCTCCCTTCCCCTCCCCTCCCTCCCTTCCCTCCCCTCCCTTCCCTCCCTCCCTTCCCTCCCCTCCCTTCCCTCCCCTCCCTTCCCTCTCCTCCCCTCCCTTCCCTCCCTCCCTTCCCTCCTCCCTCCTTCCCTCCCTCCTTCCCTCCCTCTCCTTCCCTCCCTCCCTCCCTCCCTTCCCTCCCCTCCCTCCCTTCCTCCCTCCCCTCCCTCCCTTCCCTCCCCTCCCCTCCCTTCCCTCCCCTCCCTCCCTTCCTCCTTCCCTCCCTCCTCTCTCCCTCCCTCC
>NC_092733.1:9384432-9402853 GCF_047496885.1 Scyliorhinus torazame | reverse complement strand
CTTCCCCCTCCCCCCTCCCCCTCCCCCCCTCCCCTTCCCCCTCCCCCCCTCCCCCCCTCCCCTTCCCCCTCCCCCCCTCCCCCTTCCCCCTCCCCCCCTTCCCCCTCCCCCTCCCCCCCTCCCCCTTCCCCCCTCCCCCTCCCCCCCTCCCCCTCCCCCCCCTCCCCCTTCCCCCCTCCCCCTCCCCCCTCCCCCTTCCCCCCTCCCCCTTCCCCCTCCCCCCTCCCCCTTCCCCCTCCCCCTTCCCCCCCTCCCCCCCCTCCCCCTCCCCCCATCCCCCCTCCCCTCTCCCCCCCCTTCCCCCCTCCCCCCACCCCCCCTTCACTTCCCCCCTCCCCCCTCCCTTCCCCTCTCCCCTTCCCCCCTCCCCTTCCCCCTCTCCCCCTTCCCCCCCCTCCCCTTCCCTTCCCCCCCTCCCCTTCCCTTCCCCCCTCCCCTTCCCTTCCCCCCCTCCCCTTCCCTTCCCCCCCTCTCCCCTCTCCCTTCCCCCCCTCTCCCCTCTCCCTTCCCCCCCTCTCCCCTTCCCCCCTCTCCCCTTCCCCCCCCACTCCCCTTCCCTTCCCCCCTCTCCCCTTCCCTTCCCCCCCTCTCCCCTTCCCTCCCCCCCTCTCCCCTTCCTCCCCCCCTCTCCCCTTCCCTTCCCCCCCTCTCCCCTTCCCTTCCCCCCCTCTCCCCTTCCCTTCCCCCCCCTCTCCCCTTCCCTTCCCCCCCCCTCCCCTTCCCTTCCCCCCCCTCCCCTTCCCTTCCCCCCCCTCCCCTTCCATCCCCCCCTCTCCCCTTTCCCTCCCCCCACCCCTCCTCCCCCCTCCCTTCCCTTCCCCCCTCTCCCCTTCCCTTCCCCCCTCTCCCCTTCCCTTCCCCCCTCTCCCCTTCCCATCCCCCCTCCCCTCCCTCCCCCCTCCCCTACCCTCCCCCCCCCCCTCCCTCCCCCACCCCCCTTCCCCCTCCCCCCTCCCCCTACCCTTCCCCCCTCCCCCCTTCCCTCCCCCCTCCCCCTCCCTTCCCCCCTCCCCCCTCCCCCCATCCCCTCCCCCCTCCCCCCTTCCCTTCCCCCCTCCCCCCTTCCCTCCCCCCTCCCCCCTTCCCTTCCCCCCTCCCCCTTCCTTCCCCCCTCCCCCCCTCCCTGCTTCCCTTCCCCCACTCCCCCCTCCCCCTTCCCCCCCCCCTCCTTCCCCCCTCCCCCCTCCCCCATCCTTCCCCCCTCCCCCCTCCCCCTCCCCCTTCCCCCCCACCCCTTCCCCCCTCCCCCTTCCCCCTCCCCCCCACCCCCATCCCCCACCCCCCATCCCCCTCCCCCACCCCCTCCCCCTCCCCCCTCCCCCTCCCCCCTCCCCCTCCCCTCCCCCACCCCCCTCCCCCTTCCCCCCACCCCTCCCCCCTCCCCTCCCCCACCCCCTCCCCTCCCCCTCCCCCCTCCCCACCCCCTTCCCCCCCCCCCTCCCCCTCCCCCCACCCCCTTCCCCACCCCCATCCCCCCCTCCCCTTCCCCCCCCTCCCCCCCCCCCTTCCCTCCCCCCCTCCCCTTCCCTCCCCCCCTCCCCTCCCTCCCCCCTCCCCATCCCTCCCCCCTCCCCTCCCTCCCCCCACCCCTTCCCTCCCCCTCCCCCCTTCCCTCCCCTCCCCCTTCCCTCCCCCTCCCCCTTCCCTCCCCCTCCCCCTTCCCTCCCCCCTCCCCCTTCCCTCCCCCCTCCCCCTTCCCTCCCCCCTCCCCCCTCCCTCCCCCTCCCCTCCCCCCTCCCCCCTCCCCTCCCCCCTCCCCCTCCCCCTCCCCTCCCCCTCCCCCCACCCCTCCCCTCCCCCCTCCCCCCTCCCCTCCCCTCCCCCCTCCCCTCCCCCTCCCCTCCCCCCCTCCCCTCCCCCTCCCCTCCCCCCTCCCCTCCCCTCCTCCTCCCCCCTCCCCTCCCCTCCTCCTCCCCTCCCCCTCCCCCCTCCCCCTCCCCTCCCCCCTCCCCCTACCCCCTCCCCTTCTCTCCCCCCCTCCCCTTCCCTCCCCCTTCCTTCCCCCCCACCCCCTTCCCTCCCCCTTCCCTCCCCCCTCCCCCTTCCTCCCCCCCTCCCCCTTCCCTCCCCCCCTCCCCCTTCCCTCCCCCCCTCCCCCTTCCCTCCCCCCCTCCCCCTTCCCTCCCCCCCTTCCCTCCCTCCTCCCCCTTCCCTCCCTCCTCCCCTTCCCTCCCCCCTCCCCCTTCCCTCCCCCCTCCCCCTTCCCTCCCCCTTCCCTCCCCCCTCCCCCTTCCCTCCCCCCTCCCCCCTTCCCTCCCCACCTCCCCCATCCCTCCCCCCCCTCCCCCATTCCCTCCCCCCCCCTCCCCCCTCCCTCCCCCCCCTCCCCCTTCCCTCCCCTCCCCCTTCCCTCCCCCTCCCCCTTCCCCCCCCCTCCCCCCCCCCCCTCCCCCCCCTCCCCCCTTCCCCCCCTTCCCCCTCCCCCCCCTTCCCCCCTCCCCCCTTCCTCCCCCTCCCCCTTCCCTCCCGCCTCCCCCTTCCCTCCCGCCTCCCCCTTCCCTCCCTCCTCCCCCTTCCCTCCCGCCTCCCCCTCCCCTCCCTCCCGCCTCCCCCTTCCCTCCCGCCTCCCCCTTCCCTCCCGCCTCCCCCTTCCCTCCCGCCTCCCCCTTCCCTCCCGCCTCCCCCTTCCCTCCCGCCTCCCCTTCCCTCCCCCCTCCTCCTTCCCTCCCCCCTCCTCCCTTCCCTCCCCCCTCCCCCTTCCCTCCCCCCTCCCCTTCCCTCCCCTCCCCCTCCCTCCCCCTCCTCCTTCCTCCCCCCTCCTCCTTCCCTCCCCCCTCCTCCTTCCCTCCCCCTCCTCCTTCCCTCCCCTCCTCCCCTCCCCCCTCCCCCCCTCCCCCTCCCCCCCTCCCCTCCCCCTCCCCCCCCTCCCCCTCCCCCCTCCCCTCCCCCCTCCCCCCCTCCCTCCCCCCCTCCCCTCCCCCCCTCCCCTCCCCCCTCCCCTCCCCCCCCTCCCCTCCCCCTCCCCCCCTCCCCTCCCCCCCTCCCCTCCCCCTCCCCTTCCCTCCCCTCCCCCCTCCCCTTCCCTCCCCTCCCCCCTCCCTTCCCTCCCTCCCCCCTCCCCTTCCCTCCCTCCCCCCTCCCCTTCCCTCCCCCCTCCCCTTCCCTCCCCCCTCCCCTTCCCTCCCCCTCCCCTTCCTTCCCCTCCCCCCTCCCCTTCCCTCCCCTCCCCCTCCCCTTCCCTCCCCTCCCCCCCCTCCCCTTCCCTCCCCTCCCCCCCCCTCCCCTTCCCTCCCCCCCTCCCCTTCCCTCCCCCCTCCCCTTCCCTCCCCCCCTCCCCTTCCCTCCCCCTCCCCCCTCCCCTTCCCTCCCCCTCCCTTTCCCTCCCCTTCCCTCCCCCTCCCTTTCCCTCCCCCCCTCCCCTTCCTTCCCCCCTCCCCTTCCCTCCCCCCCTCCCCTTTCCTCCCCCCTCCCCCTCCCCCTTCCCTCCCCCCTCCCCCTTCCCTCCCCCCTCCCCCTTCCCTCCCCCCTCCCCCTTCCCTCCCCCCCTCCCCCTTCCCTCCCCCCCCTCCCCTTCCCTCCCCCCTCCCTTCCTCCCCTCCCTTTCCCTCCCCTTCCCTCCCCCTCCCTTTCCCTCCCCTTCCCTCCCCCTCCCTTTCCCTCCCCCCCTCCCCTTCCCTCCCCCCCTCCACTTCCCTCCCCCCCTCCACTTCCCTCCCCCCCTCCCCTTCCCTCCCCCCTCCCCCTTCCCTCCCCCCCTCCCCCTTTCCTCCCCCCCTCCCCCTTCCCTCCCCCCTCCCCCTTCCCTCCCCCCCTCCTCCCACCCTCCCCCTTCTCTCCCCTCCCCCTCCTCCCCCCTCCCCCTCCTCTCCCCACCCTCCCCTCCTCTCCCCCCACCCTCCCCACCCTCCCCTCCTCTCCCCCCACCCTCCCCTCCTCTCCCCCCACCCTCCCCCTCCCCAGGTGCAGGAACGCCCCCCCCCCGCAGGCCACCCCCCCCCCCAGCGTTCCCGCGCTGTTCCCGCCGGCAGCGACCAGGTGTGGACGGCGCCGGGGGGGAACCCGCCATTTGGATGTCTTGGGCGTTTCTCCGGCCTGCGCCGCGCGGAACTCGACGGGGCCGTTCTCGCCGCTTGGGAGAATCGCGGGAGTGTGTTGGACCGGCGTCGTGGGAAAATTTGGCGACCCAGGCGATTCTCCCAACCGGCGCGGGAGCAGAGAATCACGCCCAATATTTTCCTGCTTCTGTAGTAGAAAGATTCAACAACGCTCGTTGAGACAAAATAACAAGGCTTTATTGCATGCAGTAATGGCTGAAACTTGATGTCAGAGAGCAGTTAGTGAAACTGCTGATTCCTTCTCAAGTCTGCGCTTTTACAGAAAATCAGTTCATTATTTATACATTATCATTATCAAGATTGCGTGACAACAGCTTAGTCAGGAATTCGATCGGAAGTAGAAACGGAAGCAATGCCTGCTGACCTTTGTGGGCTCTTTGTCGCATCACTCATACCATTATCTTGTCCTTGGAGGGAACATTGAGAGGTCGGAGGAGACTTATTTCTTCCTGACCTTATCTTGTCTTATTCCTACGGCCCTGGGTTATGACGAGTTAGTCTTATCAGGAGTTGCCGAGGTCCAGTATTTTGGAATGGCTTGACCTCTGATCTTATTCAGACTTCAAGTTATGCCGAGTCGGCCTTATTAGTCTTACAGGGAAATGGTTAGGGCAGCATTTCTTACATTGTATCAAATATTTTGACCAGTCTTCCCATTGACCAGTTTTCCCATCATGCCATTACTTTATTTGTACCATATCACACTAGGAGATAAATTAAAAAACAGAACTAAAAGGTAATAATCTCTGGATTACTATCTGAGCCATGAGCTAATTGTCACAGGGTCAATAAGATTAAGCGTGGCTCAAAGATTGGTGTGGAAGGAATGGTTTTGAATTCATGGCACATTGACAATAGTACTGGGGAAGATGGGACCTGTTCCGATGGGATGGTCTTCGTCTGAACCATGCTGGGACCAGAGTCCTGACAAATTGGTAGCACAGTGGTGAGGACTGCTGCCCTCACAGCGCCAGGGTTCCAGGTTCGATTCCTGGCTTGGGTCACGGTCTGTGCAGAGTCTGCAAGTTCTCACCGTGTCTGCGTGGGTTTCCTCCGGGCGCTCCGGTTTCCTCCCACGTGTCCCAAAAGACGTGCTTGTTCGGTGAATTGGACATTCTGAATTCTCCCTCTGTGTACCCGAACAGGCGCCGGAGTGTGGCGACTAGGGGGTTTTCACAGCAACTTCACTGCAACGTTAATGTATTGTATAACTAGTGTTATAGACAGGGCTTTAAACTAAATAGTGGGAGGAGGGTTCAATTGCATGGAGAATTAGAAAATCAAAGTTAAAGGAGAGGGTAGAAGTGCAGGTTAATGACGAGGACTTTCAACTAATTAAAGGAGCAGAGGGCTCAGGAGAGGTTTGTAAAGTTTCCAGACCACGCAAAAGAACAGAGTATAGAAGGTGGCAGAAATCTAACCTCAGGCAGAGCAAATAAGGGGATAAATATGAGAAGGGAGGTGGTCAATGCAGGACTGAGGGTGTTGTACCTAAATGCGCGCAGTATACTGAACAAGGTAAATGAGCTTGTTCGCACATTGTAATTGGCCGGTACGATGTTGTGGGCATCACAGACGTGGCTGCAAGCGGATCAGGGCTGGGATCTAAATATCGAAAGGACAGGCAGATGGGCAAAGGGGGCGGGGTTGCATTGTTAGTAAGGAATGAAGTTAAATCGATAGCAAGAAGCGATATAGGATCAGAAGGCATAGAACCTGTGCGGGTAGAGTTGAGGAATCGCAACGGTTAAAAGACCCTGATGGGAATTATGTACAGGCCCCCTAGCAGTAGTCAGGATGTGGGGCAGAATATAAATCAGGAGATCGAGAAAGCATGTAAAAAAGGCAATATCACAATAATCATGGGGGACTTCAATATGCAGGAAGACTGGGAAAATCAGATTGGTAGTAGATCCCGAAACAAGTAATTTGTAGAATGTCTAAGAGATGAGAGATGTTTTTTTGGAGCAGCTTGTGACAGAGCCTACTAGGGAAGAGGCAATTCTGGATTTGGTGATGTGTAATGAGGCAGACGTGATTACGAAACTTAAGGTGAAGGAACCCTTCGGGAGAAGTGACCACAATATGATTTACCCTGCTGTTTGAGAGGGAAAAGCTACAATCAGATGTAATGGTTTTACAATGAAATAAGGGTAATGTTATAACCTGCCTACTTACCATTGGCTGGGGACTAATGACAATCCCACAATCCTGTGGGAGTATGAGCTTTTCCAATGAGGGGGACGGAGAAACCATTAGTAAACTCCAAGTATAAATAAAGCTGGCCAGTTTGGAACCAGCAGGAAGGAGTGTGCAGCAAGGGAAGTTGCTGCTGCTGTTATATATATATGTTATTGTAAATAAATGTTATTACTTTATATCCTTAAAACTCATGCTGGATTCTTCGTGGCCCTCACAAAACTGGCGACGAAGATGGGATGGAGTTGGACACTGGCGCAGCGGTCTCCGTGATCGCCCAGAGGACATTTGACCGCATCAAGCAGGGTATACAGACCCTTACATTAACCGACTCACAGGCCAGGTTGGCCACCTACACGGGGGAACCACTGGACATTGCAGGAACTACAATGACCCCTGTTGTTTATGGACGCCAGGAGGGCGTTTCCCACTTATCGTGGTGCGCGGCCATGGGCCCAGCCTGTTGGATCGGGACTGGTTGCGCCATTTGCGGTTGCAATGGCAGCATATCCTCCAAACAGTTTCTGAAGGGCTGACTGAGGTGCTAGGACGATACCCAGATGTAGTCCAGCCTGGTTTGGGGAAAATAAAAGGGGTCGTAGCCCGTATCCAAGTCAAACCAGGAGCCATGCCGCGCTATTTCCGGGCGCGCCCAGTGCCTTACGCCTTGCTCGAGAAGGTAGAAGAGGAGCTCACTCGATTGGAGAGTTTGGGTATTATCAGGCCCGTCCGTTTTGCTGACTGGGCAGCACCAATTATACCTGTAATGAAGCCAGATGCCACAGTTCGCTTGTGTGGCGACTATAAACTTATAGTGAATACGGCTTCCCGACTCGACCGATATCCAATGCCTCGCATAGAGGATCTCTACGTGAAGCTTGCAGGTGGAATCTCGTTCACAAAATTAGATATGAATCAGGCCTACCTGCAGTTGGAGCTGGACCCTGCCTCCCGACCATATGTAACAATTAATACACACCGGGGCCTGTATGAATATACACGGTTGCCCTTTGGAGTATCCTCTGCCTACGCTATTTTTCAACGTGTTATGGAGTGCATTTTGAGAGGTTTACCACATGTTGCTGTCTACTTAGATGACGTTTTGATTACAGGGACGACGGAGCAGGAACATTTGGAAAATCTGGAGGCTGTCCTTAGACGCCTTTCGGAGGCTGGAGTCCGTTTACATCGCACAAAGTGCGTATTTCAGGCAAAGGAAGTAGTCTACCTAGGTTATCGGGTGGACCGCGAAGGTGTGCACCCCGTCGCAGAGAAGGTGCGTGCAATTCAACATGCCCCCGCCCCGACTGACACTTCGCATCTTCGTTCTTTTCTTGGTCTCGTAAACTATTACAGGAAGTTCCTCCCCAATCTGACAACTACGCTGGCCCCTTTGCACCTTCTGCTAAAGAAAAATCACACCTGGGTTTGGGGTCAGCCGCAAGAAACCGCTTTCCGGCGGGGAAAGCAAAAATTGTCGTCGTCTGGGTTACTAACCCACTATGATCCTGGAAAGCCTTTGCTCGTCACATGTGATGCATACCCGTATGGTATTGGGGCCGTCCTGTCCCACAAGATGGAGAACGGGAACGAGCGACCGATAGCTTTCGCCTCCCGCACATTGACTGCAGCGGAGAAAAAGTACACGCAGATCGAGAAGGAGGGTCTGGCAGTGGTTTTTGCGGTGAAACACTTCCAGCAGTACGTGTATGGCCGCCATTTCACTATCGTGACTGATCATAAGCCTCTGCTGGGACTTTTCAGAGAGGATAAGCCAATACCGCCCATTGCTTCCGCACGGATCCAGCGCTGGGCTTTGTTGCTTGCTGCATACGAGTATTCTCTGGAGCACAAACCAGGTACGCAGATAGCAAATGCCGACGCACTGAGCCGATTGCCTTTATCGACCGGCCCCATGTCGACCCCCACGACCGGTGAGGTGGTTGCAACCTTAAATTTTATGGACACCTTGCCTGTCACGGCATCACAGCTCCGTGAGTGGACCCAGACGGAGCCAGTCCTGTCAAAGGTTCGGCACATAGTCCTGTATGGTGGGCAGCATAGACAGCTCCCAGGCGAGGTGTGGGCATTTTCCTCCAAGCTGTCAGAATTCAGCGTGGAAGACGGCATCCTCTTGTGGGGGACGTGTGTGATTGTCCCGGAAAAAGGCCAGGAGCTGATACTAACAGACTTGCACAATGGGCATCCAGGTGTGACCAAAATGCAAATGTTGGCCCGGAGTTATGTCTGGTGGCCAGGCCTCGACACCGACATTGAGAAGGTGGCCCAAAACTGCTCCATTTGCCAGGAGCATCAGAAGCTTCCGCCTGCCGCACCCCTACATCACTGGGAATGGCCATGGCGGCCTTGGGCCCGCTTGCATGCAGATTCCGCAGGCCCTTTTCAAGGATCCATGTTCCTTCTATTAATTGACGCCCAGTCTAAATGGCTAGAGGTGCATAAGATGCAGGGGACAACGTCCTGCGCAACAATTGAAAAGATGCGTTTGTCGTTTAGTACGCATGGCCTCCCCGAGGTGCTGGTCACGGATAACGGCACTCCATTCACGAGTGAGGAGTTTGCGAGGTTCACGAAGATGAACGCATCCGCCATATCCGCACTGCCCCTCACCACCCGGCTTCAAATGGGTTGGCAGAGCGCGCAGTGCAGACATTCAAAAGAGGCCGAAAGAAGCAGTCTTCCGGATCAATGGAGACGAGACTGGCTCGCTTTTTGTTTACGTATAGGACCACCCCCCATGCGGTGACGGGGGTAGCTCCCGCAGAACTCCTAATGGGCCGGAGACTTCGCACCCGCCTTAGTATGGTTTCCCGGACATTGGCGCAAAAGTACGCCGCACACAAGAACGGCAGGGACAGGGATTTTCTCGGCATCGGCCGATTCGGCAGTTTGCGCCCGGTGACCCAGTGTTCGTTCGGAATTTTGCTGGTGGTGCCCAGTGGGTTCCTGGTGTAATCTTTCGCCAAACGGGCCCTATATCTTACCAGGTGCAAGCCCAGGGTCGTCTCCAGTGCAAACATGTAGACCACGTTCGGTCCAGAAGACTATCCCCTCAAAAGATTCCCCGCCCGCAGAGCTCATTTCTACAGCCGCAGAGACAAGGGAAGGTAGTCCTCACAATCTTCCACTGGTGCCTCACTCGAAGCCTGCGCAGGTCGTTACAGAACCGAATGGAAATAGAGATGCTGACATGACGGAGGCAGCAGACTCTGACTCCGAGATGGAGACACAGGATGCATCAGAGGGGGAATCCTCGGGTCCACGGGCCGTGGATGTACAACCGTTGCGCCGTTCATCACGGAAGCACCGGTCTCCATCTCGTTACACATCCCCTGATCCAGCGCCGCGTGCAAATGGTGTCCGGCCTGCGGCAAAAGGAGTCCGACGCCCTCCTTCGCCAGGGTCTTCGGTGGATTCCTTGGACTTTAGGGGGAGGGATGTTATAACCTGCTTACTTACCATTGGCTGGGGACTAATGACAATCCCACAATCCTGTGGGAGTATGAACTTCCCCAATGAGGGGGACGGAGAAACCATTAGTAAACTCCAGGTATAAATAAAGCTGGCCAGTTTGGAAACAGCAGAAAGGAGTGTGCAGCAAGGGAAGTTGCTGTTATATATACATGTTATTGTAAATAAATGTTATTACTTTGTATCCTTAAAACTCGTGCTGGATTCTTCGTGGCCCTCACAAAAGGTAACTACAAAGACGTGAGGGAGGAGCTGGGCAGAGTTGATTGGTAAACGAGCCGAGCAGGAAAGACCGAGGAACAGTAATGGCAGGAGGTTTGGAGGGTTATTTGGGAGCCACAACAGAAATTCATCCCAAGGAGGGGGAAACACACTAAGGGGAGGACAAGCCATCCATGGCTGACAAGGGACGTCAAGGACAGCATAAAAGAAAAAGAAAAAGCACACAAAGTGGCGAGGATTAGTGGGAAGCTAGAGGATTGGGAAGCCTTTGAAAGCGAGCAGAAGACAACTAAAAAAGCAATAAGGGGGGAGAAGATGAAGTATGAGTGAAAGCTAGCTAGTAATATAAAAGAAGATGGGAAGAGTTTTTTTCAATATATAAAAGGTAGAGAGGCAAAGATAGACTTGGACCACTGGAAAATGAGGCTGGAGAAGTAATAATAGGAAACAAAGAAATGACAGAGGAAGTGAATAATTACTTTGCATCAGTCTTCACGGTGGAAGACACCAGTGGGATACCAGAGCTCCAGAATAACCAGAGGGTAGAGGTGAGTGTAGTGACCATCACCAAGGAGAAGATTCTGGGGAAACTGAAGGGTCTGAAGGTGGATAAGTCATCTGGACCAGGTGGACTACACCCCAGGGTCCTAAAAGAGATAGCTGAGGAGATTGTGGTGGCATTGGTGGTGATCTTTCAGGAATCATTAAAGGCAGGAAGGGTCCCAGAGGACTGGAAAGTGGATAACGTAGCATCCCTGTTCATACATCTGATGTTGGTAAATTTAGAGTCTGAGAGAGCTGTTAGTGATTGCCTATATTCACCACAAGGGCAAGCTCCCATGCCAAGCTCTGGGTTCTGTATTGTTGCTACAAGATTTTTTTTAAAATTAGTCTGGTACATTTATCCATCCAAGGTAATATGCAACATCAGGGGCCGGTGTAGACTCAATGGGCTGAATGGCCTCCTTCTGCACTGTAAATTCTATGATCCAGCAAGTATAAAACCTGTCATCCCTCGCCCTCACTTACTCTCCACATCACGGCCTTTCTTGTTTTTTTATCTGTTGCATTAATGCAACTATAGGCAATCTTCTTCTTGCTTTGCTCTCTTCATTCCTCCTGAGATCCAGATATATGCTGAAATGCTGCGCACGCTTCCTCCTTCCCACCTCCTTATGATGTTCAACCCGCCAGATGAATGGTACAGTATTCTGCTTTAACTCGTTCTGCACCAGGCACCTCATTCTTTACCGTCCAGCAGGCGGTGCTGTCCTTCACCTGGGCTCTACCCTGGGGAGGGGGAAGAAGGGGCTCTGGCTAGATTTGACGAGTACATTAAGACTCGTTGGTAATCTTTTCCAACCATTGAGACATCCCCTTGTCCTTTCCGTGTGGAAATGTGTGACCGGGCCAGCAGTTGCATTGAAACAGTGTTGTAATGTTGTGAAAATGTTTGGTTACTTCATTCCGGAGGACCTGACGCGTGTGCCAGATTCCTGGGGACGGGAATTGTCCCACTTCCCGGAGCTAACATTGCCAAACTGGATGTATAAAGCAGTTCAGCCTCGCAGTGCTCATGTTCATTGTGACCTCACCCCCTGAACTCTGTCCTTGTGCTTTATTCTGAACCCTTTGCGTTGCCTATTGTCGCTCAATCCTCCTATGTGTTGTTCACAGATCAAATACAGTGGCATTGCAAAGAACCGGTTAGCACCGAGAGGGAGCAGTCACCTTGTTGGGATACAAAACCAACTACCCTTGAGAGCAGCCCTGTTTTTATTTTATTTTTTTTAAGTGTGACGATAGGACCCATTTGGATTTGATTTTGATTTTTTTTTTTGCTTTCAGTCCAAGCCCGTCCCTGTGAATGGGCGAGGGGAGGGGCCAGCAGAGAGCTCTGTTTGCTGAAAAGCTTCCAGCGAGTGAAGGGCTTGTTTGGAAATGGACCCGAGCCTGGCTGGAGCACTGCCTGTGAGCTCTTCCGCAGAGCCAGAATGAAGTATCTTTGTGTCGAGTGAAGTAGATCGAAACAGGAAGGCTGGCTGCTTTCAACTGGGATCGTCCCTTCCAGCGCGAACTGTCGTCCTCTCCTGTCGGGGAATACCAACACACCACGAATAGAAGCTGCTCCCAGAGGGAAGGTTCACTTTAGTCTGCATGCCACAGGAGTGAAGGAATCCTGAAGACGGTGTTGTTGTGGAACTGGTGAGTTACCCTAACTTTATCTTGGCTGGGGTAAAGTTGCTTTTCACTTAAAAAGACTTAGCTGGGTGGGGTGGTGAGGTTGATGCATGTTTACAGTACTCACTCACTTGGTGTTTACTGTCACCACCCCATATTTAAATTGATATAACTTCTGTCATTGCACTTGATGCCAAATTCGCCATTCAAGACGAAGGGAGAGTGGCCGTTCCTTTTCAGTCTTGGAATGCAAAAGCCCTCAATGTTTCCAATGAAGGCCACTCCGGGAATTGAAACAATGGAGTGTTTCATCCCCGGAGTGATTTATTTTTGTGTGTGTGTGTGTGTTGGTTGTTTCAGAATGGTGCGCCTTTGCTGCCTCCGTTGTCAGGGTTTTGATTGGTGTTTCTCAGATCAGGAGACTGCATGGTGCCCAAAGGGCCAGGCTCAGTGGGGTGGGAGCGGAACGTCTCTGAAGCATCCGGTTAAAAAGTGGGCAATGAGTCGTGACGTTGACGATCTGTGGCCTCTTCACGGTACAAGGGCGAGGGAGTTCGGTCATGTGGGGCGACTGGAGAGGTTGGGATTGTTCCCCGCGCAGAGGAGGTTTAAGAGAGGGGTTTTGATGAAGGGGAAGGATGTTTCCAGTGACAGCAGGGCCAGTGACCAGAGTTGAAGGTGATCGGCAAAACAACCAGTGGCAGATGAGTACAGTGAGTTGCTGTGGCATGGAAGGTGCTGCCTGAAAGATTGGTGGACGCAGATTCAATAGACTTTCCAAAGTGAGCTGGATGAACGCTGGGAAAATGAAAATGTTTGCCAGGCCAGGGGGGAGTAGAGTGGTGTCATGTATCGAAATAGAATGCTCTTTTATCAGGCTGATTCGGCTGAATGGCCTCCAGAGAATCATTTCCATCTTCCCCAGCTTTTTAATTTATTTTTGTTGTATTCAATTCCAAATGCCGAGATCAACCAGTATTTGTATAGCGCCTTTAGTGTAATAAAATGTCCCATGACGCTTCACTAGGGTGTTTTAAACAAATTATGCCCCTGAAGCACATAAGGAGTCAATAGATCAGATGATCGAAAAGTTGTTCAAAGAGGTGGGTTTTAACCAAGCAAGGGGGGGGGGGGGGGCTGGGGGCGGACATAGTTTTGCATGTTTGATGTGACTGTCAAGGTAGCACGGTGGTTAGCACTGTTGCTTCACAGCTCCAGGGTCCCGGCTTCGGTCCCTGTCTGTGCGGAGTCTGCGCGTTCTCCCCCGTGTCTGCGTGGGTTTCCTCCGGGTGCTCCGGTTTCCTCCCACAAGTCCAAAGATGTGCAGGTTAGGTGGATTGGTCATGCTAAATTGCCCCTTAGTGTCCAAAAAACAACGGTGGGGTTGGGTTACGGGGATAGGGTGGAGGGTATGGGCTTGGGTAGGGTGCTCTTTCCAAGGGCAGGTGGAGACTCGATGGGCTGAATGGCCTCCTTCTGCACTGTAAATTATATGATTCTCAGACCAGTGTGCATGTTCTTTCCCCAAACTTTACATGACTATAAGAAGCTCTTCAGCGACATCAATGTTGCAGTGAAGCATTTTGACCAGGGGGAGGCATTGCTCGTGTTGGGGTGAAAGATTTGATTGGGTGGGGGGGCGGGTGCAAGCTCAGCACCATAAAACCATGGCGGTGTCTTGCCCAGTAAAGGCATAGCCTAACTTTTATATTCCAAACTTCTTTCAATGTGCACTCTTTGAACTTAGCTTTTCCACTGTGCTGGAAAAGTGGTCACTGAAGGTCGGATAACTGGTTTGTGGGTTCCAAAAACTGACTCGCTGTCTAACAGAAACAACATGTCACATCTCCGACAAAAGATTGTCAACTATACCCGTCCTGAAACCATCGAAAGGGCATTCCCAATTGAATGGGTCTTTTCCAAAGCAAGGAAGGTGATTGTCTTAACCTCCTCGGGATTCATGTCATCAAACAGTAGCCATGATGTGGAGATGCCGGCGTTGGACTGGGGTGAGCACAGTAAGAAGTCTTACAACACCAGGTTAAAGTCCAACAGGTTTGTTTCGATGTCACGACCTTTCGGAGCGCTGCTCCTTCCTCAGGTGAATGAAGAGGTATGTTCCAGAAACATATATATAGACAGATTCAAAGATGCCAGACAATGCTTGGAATGCGAGCATTAGCAGGTGATTAAATCTTTACAGATCCAGAGATGGGGTAACCCCAGGTTAAAGAGGTGTGAATTGTGTCAAGCCAGGACAGTTGGTATGATTTCGCAGGCCAGATGGTGGGGGATGAATGTAATGCGACATGAATCCCAGGTCCCGGTTGAGGCCGCACTCATGTGTGCGGAACTTGGCTATCAGCTTCTGCTCGGCGATTCTGCGTTGTTGCACGTCCTGAAGGCCGCCTTGGAGATCAAACAAGAGAGCAGGGTCTGGCACATCAACCCAAGACCACCGCCACCATATTTGGAAAAGGAGCTACAGTTGTGAGGAGTCATGTGGCACGCTTTGTCCCTCGATAAGCTGACTGCAGGAAGTAAGACAGCAGCGATTGAAAAGGCAGTAACGTTGGTGCCATCAAAAGCCGCAGGCTGTGCCATCAGAAAGTCTCCGAGCTCGTTCCTTTTTGACTCCACCAATACAACAAACAAACCTGATAGCTGTGACTGCGGCTAATTCTTTAAAGTGAGATATGAATGGACACCACCTCTTGTGAAACCCTCCTCATTCCCTTCAATTACGGGACAATTTAGAGTGGCCAATTCACCTACCCTTTGGATTCTGGGTGGGGGGAGACCCACGTAAACATGGGGAGAATGTGCGACCTCCACACACAGTGACCTGGGGCCCGGATTGAACACGGGCCTTGGCGCCATGAGGCAGTTTTAACCACTGCGCCACCGTGCCGACACTCCTCGTTCCCTCTTGAGCTAAATTTAACCTTCCCGAGGCTTAGAAATTCCACGAAGTCTCCCAGGCGCAGGTGGATCAACTGACCTCCACCCCAATAGGATCTGCCTCCCGCCAGCTGTGAGGCAAAGGCCAAGACATCTGCTGCCGCCCCTGTCTGGAGCTCTGGCAAGTGCAACACCCTGAATATGGCCCCCAGGGGACTGTGTTCTTGGTCTAGCTGTAACACTGTTGACATGGTGCCCCAAAACTTGCTCAGTTTTAGGCAGAACCAAATCATGTGCACATGATTGCCCCCCCCCCCCCCCATCCACCCCCAGCACCTTTCACAAATGTCCTCAACCCTTTCGAACAGGCGACTCATTCTTGACCTTGTCAAATATGTTCTGTGAACTACCTTCAATTGTATTGGTGCCAAGCTCGTGCACGAGGTCGATGCATTTCTTTCCCCAATTCCTCCTCCCATTTGGTCATCACCTTCATTATTATTATTAAATATTGGCAGAATTTTTACTTCTCTTCTACCTTTTTATTCTTTCAAGCGATGTGGGCGTTGCTGGCTACAGGCCAGTATTTATTATCCCTAATCACCCTTGAGAAGGTGGTGGTGAGCTGCTGCATTGAACCATTGCAGTCCCTGCAGCGTAGGTACATCTACTGTGCTGTTGGGGAGGTGTTCCAGGATTTTGACCCAGTGACAGTGAGGGAACGGCCGATATATTTCCAAGTCAGGAAACTCCCCCCGAGCTGCCAGCCACAAAAGTGAATTAAAAATAGTAGCGTGGGATCCTCCTCGGGGCAGACTCTCCCTCGCTTCAATGTTTCATCTGAAAGACATGACACAGCAGCCCACCCTCGTTACTACACTGGAGCCTCAGACTAAATTTTGAACTTAATTCTCTGGAGCAAACTTGAAACTCACAACTACCTGACTTGTGCGGTAGTGCTACACACTCGAGGCAACCCTAGTATTCTAGGGTAAGGAGAACATTAAAGATTTCAGCTAGTATCAAGAACAGAGACCTACAGCTAAATACACCATTGCTTTCTATCGGTTAGAGGAACAAGTTAATATTACAAAGTGGGTTATGATAAGGAAATCAATTACGCAATGCAACTGGGTTGTTGCATTTTAGTTGAGCATTCGACAGCCGTGCCTGCTCTCAGCCACTGAGTATATTCGTCAAAGAGCGGCTAGAGTTTTGGACACAGGGAATCGAGGGATTTGGCAATACAGTAGGAAGTTAAAGCTGAGCTTTGATCGTATTGGCTGAGGAGTCTGAAAGAGTTGAAAGGCCCAGTGTTCTAATCCAAGCTCCTCAGCATGATGGCCGCACCTGTCCCGTTAGATTATTCCCAGATGTAAAGCTTCAATGTTTCAGGATGTTGCCTGGTATGGAGGGAAAATCTTATGAGGAAAGGCTGATGGACTTGAGGTTGTTTTCGTTGGAGAGAAGAAGGTTAAGAGGAGACTTAATAGAGGCATACAAAATGATCAGGGGGTTGGATAGGGTGGACAGTGAGAGCCTTCTCCCGCGGATGGAAATGGCTGGCACGAGGGGACATAACTTTAAACTGAGGGGTAATAGATATAGGACAGAGGTCAGAGGTAGGTTCTTTACGCAAAGTGTAGTGAGGCCGTGGAATGCCCTACCTGCTACAGTAGTGAACTCGCCAACATTGAGGGCATTTAAAAGTTTATTGGATAAACATATGGATGATAATGGTATAGTGTAGGTTAGATGGCTTTTGTTTCGGTGCAACATCGTGGGCCGAAGGGCCTGTACTGCGCTGTATTGTTCTATGTTCTATGTTCTAAAGCCTAACGTAACCCTAATGTTCACCGAATTAACTAGCGACTGCTCCGATGGCCAAGTGGGAGTTAACCGACAATTAGGCCAAACGGTTACTTGTGAAAATATCTGTTGTGTCCCGTGGCTACTTACAATGAACTTATTTTCAAACCTATTTCAACAGGCGGTCTCTGGACAGGATGCACAGCGTGGTGAGTTATAGCGTATCCCTTGGATCTCTGGGGTTGATGAAACTCTTTGGGATTTCCTGGACCTGGAGTTTTGCTGCTAGCTTTGGAATTTATCTGGGAAGTGGAGGATGGAGGTTTATTCGGATAGTATTGAAAACTGCGCCGAGAGATCTCTTGTAAGTTGTACAGTGCGTTTGATGTGACGTGTACGCGCCCTTTTTGCACTGATGCCGGAGTGCCAATATTGCATATCGTGCTGTTCTCTTGACAAAACTATGTGCTGTCATGTCTGTGTTCTGTCATGTTTGTGATGCCTAGTTTGTTCCTCGTTAGCAGTCCTCGCCTCTCCCAGCTCCTCTACTATCCTCAGAGGATGTTACAATAATGATCTTTATTAGTGTCACAAGTAGGCCTACATTAACACTGCAATGAAGTTACTGTGAAAATCCAGAAGGAGGTCATTTGGACCATCATGGCTTGAAGAAAGAGCTACCCAATTAGTCCTGAACAGGCGCCAGAATGTGGCGACTAGGGGATTTTCACAGTAACTTCATTGCAGTGTTAATATAAGCCTACTTTTGACAATAAAGATTATTAAATTAGTATTTGTTCATCTGTTCTAGGGAGGAGATGCTCTGGCTGATTTTGCAATCCAGCTCGTAGTAATAATAATCTTTATTATTGTCACAAGTAGGCTTACATTAACACTGCAATGAAGTTACTGTGAAAAGCCCCTAGTTGCCACACTCCAGCGCCTGTTCGGGTACACTGAGGGAGAATTCAGAATGTCCAATTCACCTAACAGCACGTCTTTCAGAACTTGTGGGAGGAAGCCGGAGCGGGAATCGACCCTGGTGCTGTGATGCAACAGTGCTAACCACTTGCGCTACCGTGCTCTGTAACATTGTAGGTAGCAGATGAGGAATATATCAGCCATGATAGAATGGCGGAGCAGACTCGATGGGCCGAATGGCCTAATTCCGCTCCTATATCTTCATATGAACTTGTTGCGACATTTTTAAAGATGTTTCTTTCTCAGCTGCTATCATGGTCTCTTTGATCATGATTCATTTAGATACACGCACCTTGAACTTGCTGCTCCTGAGATTAGATTTCAGATCCTCCAGACTAAACGTGCTGAATGAGATCAGCTATTGGAGAGAAGATCCTTTCAGTCGAGTGGTGTTGTGTGGATTCCGACCCAGTGAAGTGGCCGTGTTCCAAACTGGCAGCATTCCCATGATAAAATATTTGGAATGCAAAGTGGGGCTGCCAGCCCCTTTGCTGTGGAAATCCTTCACTTGGGGAGTTGGTGCAATTTGATATTTTCTAATCAGTTTAGAATGGATGAGGATTTTCACAGCATCCCTGTGA
>NC_092733.1:8612753-8669332 GCF_047496885.1 Scyliorhinus torazame | reverse complement strand
TTCCCCCCTCCCTCACTGCCCCCCCTTCCCCCCCCTGCCCCCCTTCCCCCCCTCCTTCACTGCCCCCTTCCCCCCCTCCTTCACTGCCCCCCCTTCCCCCCCTCCTTCACTGCCCCCCCTTCCCCCCCCTCCTTCACTGCCCCCCCTTCCCCCCCTCCTTCACTGCCCCCCCTTCCCCCCCTCCTTCACTGCCCCCCCTTCCCCCCCTCCTTCACTGCCCCCCTTCCCCCCTCCCTCACTGCCCCCCCTTCCCCCCCTCCTTCACTGCCCCCTTCCCCCCCCCCCCCCTGTTGCCCCTCTCCCCGCCCCTCACTCACCCACCCACCAGGCCTCTCGATCTCTGCCGCTGTCTCTCGGCGACACTTTGAAACAAATTGCTGGAACTTTCAGGAACATTCCATCTCGTCACTTCCTGCCCCCAAACCCCGCCCCCGAGGGGCGGGGCCACACTCACATCTCCGTCACCTAGCAACGCCCCTGCCCCTTGGCTGCGGCTCCTCCGGTCGGGGCACAGATCCCCTCAGTGGGCAGGGAGGGGGCACAGATCCCCTCAGTGGGCAGGGAGGGGGCACAGTTCTCCTCAGTGGGCAGGGAGGGGGCACAGATCCCCTCAGTGGGCAGGGAGGGGGCACAGATCCCCTCAGTGAGCAGGGAGGGGGCACAGATCCCCTCAGTGGGCAGGGAGGGGGGACAGATCCCCTCAGTGGGCAGGGAGGGGGCACAGTTCTCCTCAGTGGGCAGGGAGGGGGCACAGTTCTCCTCAGTGGGCAGGGTGCGGGGCACAGTTCTCCTCAGTGGGCAGGGAGGGGGCACATATCCCCTCAGTGGGCAGGGAGGGGGCACAGTTCTCCTCAGTGGGCAGGGAGGGGGCACAGATCCCCTCAGTGGGCAGGGAGGGGGCACAGTTCCCCTCAGTGGGCAGGGAGGGGGCACAGATCCCCTCAGTGAGCAGGGAGGGGGCACAGTTCTCAGTGGGCAGGGAGGGGGCACAGATCCCCTCAGTGGGCAGGGAGGCGGCACAGTTCTCAGTGGGCAGGGAGGGGGCACAGATCCCCTCAGTGGGCAGGGAGGGGGCACAGATCCCCTCAGTGAGAAGGGAGGGGGCACAGATCCCCTCAGTGAGCAGGGAGGGGGCACAGTTCTCAGTGAGCAGGGAGGGGGCACAGATCCCCTCAGTGGGCAGGGAGGGGGCACAGATCCCCTCAGTGGGCAGGGAGGGGGCACAGATCCCCTCAGTGGGCAGGGGAGGGGGCACAGTTCTCCTCAGTGGGCAGGGAGGGGGCACAGATCCCCTCAGTGGGCAGGGAGGGGGCACAGATCCCCTCAGTGGGCAGGGAGGGGGCACAGATCCCCTCAGTGAGCAGGGAGGGGGCACAGTTCTCAGTGAGCAGGGAGGGGGCACAGATCCCCTCAGTGGGCAGGGAGGGGGCACAGATCCCCTCAGTGGGCAGGGAGGGGGCACAGTTCTCCTCAGTGGGCAGGGAGGGGGCACAGTTCTCCTCAGTGGGCAGGGAGGGGGCACAGAACCCTCAGTGGGCAGGTAGGGGGGACAGATCCCCTCAGTGGGCAGGGAGGGGGCACAGTTCCCCTCAGTGGGCAGGGAGGGGGCACAGTTCTCCTCAGTGGGCAGGGAGGGGGCACAGTTCTCCTCAGTGGGCAGGGTGCGGGGCACAGTTCTCCTCAGTGGGCAGGGAGGGGGCACAGAACCCTCAGTGGGCAGGGAGGGGGGACAGATCCCCTCAGTGGGCAGGGAGGGGGCACATATCCCCTCAGTGGGCAGGGAGGGGGGCACAGTTCTCCTCAGTGGGCAGGGAGGGGGCACAGATCCCCTCAGTGGGCAGGGAGGGGGCACAGTTCCCCTCAGTGGGCAGGGAGGGGGCACAGATCCCCTCAGTGGGCAGGGAGGGGGCACAGTTCTCCTCAGTGGGCAGGGAGGGGGCACAGTTCTCCTCAGTGGGCAGGGAGGAGGCACAGAACCCTCAGTGGGCAGGGAGGGGGGACAGATCCCCTCAGTGGGCAGGAGGGGGCACATATCCCCTCAGTGGGCAGGGAGGGGGCACAGTTCTCCTCAGTGGGCAGGAGGGGGCACAGTTCCCCTCAGTGGGCAGCGAGGGGTCACAGTTCTCAGTGGGGCAGGGAGGGGGCACAGTTCTCAGTGGGCAGGGAGAGGGCACAGTTCTCAGTGGGCAGGGAGGGGGGCACAGATCCCCTCAGTGGGCAGGGAGGGGGCACAGTTCTCCTCAGTGGGCAGGGAGGGGGGACAGTTCCCATCAGTGGGCAGGGAGGGGGCACAGATCCCCTCAGTGGGCAGGGAGGGGGCACAGTTCTCCTCAGTGGGCAGGGAGGGGGCACAGTTCTCCTCAGTGGGCAGGGAGGGGGCACAGATCCCCTCAGTGGGCAGGGAGGGGGCACAGTTCTCCTCAGTGGGCAGGGAGGGGGCACAGATCCCCTCAGTGGGCAGGGAGGGGGCACAGTTCTCCTCAGTGGGCAGGGAGGAGGCACAGATCCCCTCAGTGGGCAGGGAGGGGGCACAGTTCTCCTCAGTGGGCAGGGAGGGGGCACAGTTCTCCTCAGTGGGCAGGGAGGGGGCACAGAACCCTCAGTGGGCAGGGAGGGGGGACAGATCCCCTCAGTGGGCAGGGAGGGGGCACATATCCCCTCAGTGGGCAGGGAGGGGGCACAGTTCTCCTCAGTGGGCAGGGAGGGGGCACAGATCCCCTCAGTGGGCAGGGAGGGGGCACAGTTCCCCTCAGTGGGCAGCGAGGGGTCACAGTTCTCAGTGGGCAGGGAGGGGGCACAGTTCTCAGTGGGCAGGGAGGGGGCACAGTTCTCAGTGGGCAGGGAGGGGGCACAGATCCCCTCAGTGGGCAGGGAGGGGGCACAGTTCTCCTCAGTGGGCAGGGAGGGGGGACAGTTCCCATCAGTGGGCAGGGAGGGGGCACAGATCCCCTCAGTGGGCAGGGAGGGGGCACAGTTCTCCTCAGTGGGCAGGGAGGGGGCACATATCCCCTCAGTGGGCAGGGAGGGGGCACAGTTCTCCTCAGTGGGCAGGGAGGGGGCACAGATCCCCTCAGTGGGCAGGGAGGGGGCACAGTTCCCCTCAGTGGGCAGCGAGGGGTCACAGTTCTCAGTGGGCAGGGAGGGGGCACAGTTCTCAGTGGGCAGGGAGGGGGCACAGTTCTCAGTGGGCAGGGAGGGGGCACAGATCCCCTCAGTGGGCAGGGAGGGGGCACAGTTCTCCTCAGTGGGCAGGGAGGGGGGACAGTTCCCATCAGTGGGCAGGGAGGGGGCACAGATCCCCTCAGTGGGCAGGGAGGGGGCACAGTTCTCCTCAGTGGGCAGGGAGGGGGCACAGTTCTCCTCAGTGGGCAGGGAGGGGGCACAGATCCCCTCAGTGGGCAGGGAGGGGGCACAGTTCTCCTCAGTGGGCAGGGAGGAGGCACAGATCCCCTCAGTGGGCAGGGAGGGGGCACAGTTCTCAGTGGGCAGGGAGGGGGCACAGATCTCCTCAGTGAGCAGGGAGGGGGCACAGTTCTCCTCAGTGGGCAGGGAGGGGGCACAGATCCCCTCAGTGGGCAGGGAGGGGGCACAGTTCTCAGGGGGCAGGGAGGGGGCACAGATCCCCTCAGTGGGCAGGGAGGGGGCACAGTTCTCCTCAGTCGGCAGGGTGCGGGGCACAGATCCCCTCAGTGGGCAGGGTGCGGGGCACAGATCCCCTCAGTGGGCAGGGAGGGGGCACAGATCCCCTCAGTGGGCAGGGAGGGGGCACAGATCCCCTCAGTGGGCAGGGAGGGGGCACAGCTCTCCTCAGTGGGCAGGGAGGGGGCACAGTTCTCAGTGGGCATGGAGGGGGCACAGATCCCCTCAGTGGGCAGGGTGCGGGGCACAGTTCTCCTCAGTGGGCAGGGAGGGGGCACAGATCCCCTCAGTGGGCAGGGAGGGGGCACTGTTCCCCTCAGTGGGCAGCGAGGGGTCACAGTTCTCAGTGGGCAGGGAGGGGGCACAGTTCTCAGGGGGCAGGGAGGGGGCACAGTTCTCAGTGGGCAGGGAGGGGGCACAGATCCCCTCAGTGGGCAGGGAGGGGGCACAGTTCTCCTCAGTGGGCAGGGAGGGGGGACAGTTCCCATCAGTGGGCAGGGAGGGGGCACAGATCCCCTCAGTGGGCAGGGAGGGGGCACAGTTCTCCTCAGTGGGCAGGGAGGGGGCACAGTTCTCCTCAGTGGGCAGGGAGGGGGCACAGATCCCCTCAGTGGGCAGGGAGGGGGCACAGTTCTCCTCAGTGGGCAGGGAGGGGGCACAGATCCCCTCAGTGGGCAGGGAGGGGGCACAGTTCTCCTCAGTGGGCAGGGTGCGGGGCACAGATCCCCTCAGTGGGCAGGGAGGGGGCACAGTTCTCCTCAGTGGGCAGGGTGCGGGGCACAGATCCCCTCAGTGGGCAGGGTGGGGGCACAGATCCCCTCAGTGGGCAGGGAGGGGGCACAGTCCTCCTCAGTGGGCAGGGTGCGGGGCACAGTTCTCCTCAGTGGGCAGGGAGGAGGCACAGATCCCCTCAGTGGGCAGGGAGGGGGCACAGTTCTCAGTGGACAGGGAGGGGGCACAGTTCTCCTCAGTGGGCAGGGAGGGGGCACAGTTCTCAGTGGGCAGGGAGGGGGCACAGATCCCCTCAGTGGGCAGGGAGGGGGCACAGCTCTCCTCAGTGGGCAGAGAGGGGGCACAGTTCTCAGTGGGCATGGAGGGGGCACAGATCCCCTCAGTGGGCAGGGTGCGGGGCACAGTTCTCCTCAGTGGGCAGGGAGGGGGCACAGTTCTCAGTGGGCAGGGAGGGGGCACAGTTCTCCTCAGTGGGCAGGGAGGGGGCACAGATCCCCTCAGTGGGCAGGGTGCGGGGCACAGTTCTCCTCAGTGGTCAGGGAGGGGTCACAGATCCCCTCAGTGGGCAGGGAGGGGGCACAGATCGCCTCAGTAGGCAGGGAGGGGGCACAGACCCCCTCAGTGGGCAGGGTGCGGGGCACAGTTCTCCTCAGTGGGCAGGGAGGGGGCACAGATCCCCTCAGTGGGCAGGGTGCAGGGCACAGTTCTCCTCAGTGGGCAGGGAGGGGGCACAGATCCCCTCAGTGGGCAGGGAGGGGGCACAGATCCCCTCAGTGGGCAGGGAGGGGGCACAGATCCCCTCAGTGGGCAGGGAGGGGGCACAGTTCTCCTCAGTGGGCAGGGAGGGGGCACAGATCTCCTCAGTGGGCAGGGTGCGGGGCACAGTTCTCCTCAGTGGGCAGGGAGGGGGCACAGATCTCCTCAGTGGGCAGGGAGGGGGCACAGTTCTCAGTGGGCAGGGAGGGGGCACAGATCCCCTCAGTGGGCAGGGAGGGGGCACAGTTCTCCTCAGTGGGCAGGGAGGGGGCACAGTTCTCAGGGGGCAGGGAGGGGGCACAGATCCCCTCAGTGGGCAGGAAGGGGGCACAGTTCTCCTCAGTGGGCAGGGTGCGGGGCACAGATCCCCTCAGTGGGCAGGGTGCGGGGCACAGATCCCCTCAGTGGGCAGGGAGGGGGCACAGATCCCCTCAGTGGGCAGGGAGGGGGCACAGTTCTCCTCAGTGGGCAGGGTGCGGGGCACAGATCCCCTCAGTGGGCAGGGAGGGGGCACAGTTCTCCTCAGTGGGCAGGGTGCGGGGCACAGATCCCCTCAGTGGGCAGGGAGGGGGCACAGATCCCCTCAGTGGGCAGGGAGGGGGCATAGTTCTCCTCAGTGGGCAGGGTGCGGGGCACAGTTCTCCTCAGTGGGCAGGGAGGAGGTACAGATCCCCTCAGTGGGCAGGGAGGGGGCACAGTTCTCAGTGGGCAGGGAGGGGGCACAGTTCTCCTCAGTGGGCAGGGAGGGGGCACAGTTCTCCTCAGTGGGCAGGGAGGGGCACAGATCCCCTCAGTGGGCAGGGAGGGGGCACAGTTCTCCTCAGTGGGCAGGGAGGGGGCACAGTTCTCAGTGGGCAGGGAGGGGGCACAGATCCCCTCAGTGGGCAGGGTGCGGGGCACAGTTCTCCTCAGTGGGCAGGGAGGGGGCACATTTCTCAGTGGGCAGGGAGGGGGCACAGTTCTCCTCAGTGGGCAGGGAGGGGGCACAGATCCCCTCAGTGGGCAGGGTGCGGGGCACAGTTCTCCTCAGTGGGCAGGGAGGGGGCACAGATCCCCTCAGTGGGCAGGGAGGGGGCACAGATCCCCTCAGTAGGCAGGGAGGGGGCACAGATCCCCTCAGTGGGCAGGGTGCAGGGCACAGTTCTCCTCAGTGGGCAGGGAGGGGGCACAGATCCCCTCAGTGGGCAGGGAGGGGGCACAGATCCCCTCAGTGGGCAGGGAGGGGGCACAGATCCCCTCAGTGGGCAGGGAGGGGGCACAGATCCCCTCAGTGGGCAGGGAGGGGGCACAGATCCCCTCAGTGAGCAGGGTGCGGGGCACAGATCCCCTCAGTGAGCAGGGTGCGGGGCACAGTTCTCCTCAGTGGGCAGGGTGCGGGGCACAGTTCTCCTCAGTGGGCAGGGAGGGGGCACAGATCCCTCAGTGGGCAGGGAGGGGGCACAGATCCCCTCAGTGGGCAGGGAGGGGGCACAGATCCCCTCAGTGGGCAGGGTGTGGGGCACAGTTCTCCTCAGTGGGCAGGGAGGGGGCACAGATCCCCTCAGTGGGCAGGGAGGGGGCATAGATCCCCTCAGTTGGCAGGGAGGGGGCACAGATCCCCTCAGTGGGCAGGGTGCGGGGCACAGTTCTCCTCAGTGGGCAGTGAGGGGGCACAGATCCCCTCAGTGGGCAGGGTGCGGGGCACAGTTCTCCTCAGTGGGCAGGGAGGGGGCACAGATCCCCTCAGTTGGCAGGGTGCGGGGCACAGTTCTCCTCAGTGGGCAGGGTGCGGGGCACAGATCCCCTCAGTGGGCAGGGAGGGGGGCACAGTTCTCCTCAGTGGGCAGGGAGGGGGGCACAGTTCTCCTCAGTGGGCAGGGAGGGGGCTCAGATCCCCTCAGTGGGCAGGGAGGGGGCACAGATCCCCTCAGTGGGCAGGGTACTGGGCACAGTTCTCCTCAGTGGGCAGGGTGCAGGGCACAGTTCTCCTCAGTGGGCAGGGAGGGGGCACAGTTCCCCTCAGTGAGCAGGGAGGGGGCACAGATCCCCTCAGTGGGCAGGGTGCGGGGCACAGTTCTCCTCAGTGGGCAGGGAGGCGGCACAGATCCCCTCAGTGGGCAGGGTGCGGGGCACAGTTCTCCTCAGTGGGCAGGGAGGGGGCACAGATCCCCTCAGTGGGCAGGGTGCGGGGCACAGTTCTCCTCAGTGGGCAGGGAGGGGGGGACAGTTCCCCTCAGTGGGCAGGGAGGGGGCACAGATCCCCTCAGTGGGCAGGGAGGGGGGCACAGTTCCCCTCAGAGGGCAGGGTGCGGGGCACAGTTCTCCTCAGTGGGTAGGGTGCGGGGCACAGATCCCCTCAGTGGGTAGGGAGGGGGCACAGATCCCCTCAGTGGGCAGGGAGGGGGGCACAGATCCCCTCAGAGGGCAGGGAGCGGGGCACAGTTCCCCTCAGTGGGTAGGGAGCGGGCACAGGTCCCCTCAGTGGTCAGGGACATAGAACATTATAGCGCAGTACCGGCCCTTCGGCCCTCGATGTTGCGCCAACCTGTGAAACCACTCAAAGCCAGCGATTTAGCTCTGTGCTAAACAGCCCCCCCCCCCCCCCCGGCTGTGTCCTGTCCCCCATCTACACTATTCCCTTATCGTCCATATGTCTATCCAATGACCATTTGAATGTCCTTAGTGTTGGCGAATCCACTACTGTTGCAGGCAGGGCATTCCACGCCCTTACTACCCTCTGAGTAAAGAACCTACCTCTGACGTCTGTCTTATATCTATCTCCCCTCAATTTAAAGGTATGTCCCCTCGTGCTAGACATCACCATCCGAGGAAAAAGGCTCTCACTGTCCACCCTATCCAATCCTCTGATCATCTTGTATGTCTCAATTAAGTCACCTCTCAACTTTCTTCTCGAACGAAAACAGCCTCAAGTCCCTCAGCCTTTCCTCATAAGATCTTCCCTCCATACCAGGCAACATTCTGGTAAATCTCCTCTGCACCCTTTCCAATGCTTCCACATCCTTCCAAAATGCAGCGACCAGAATTGCACGCAATACTCCAAATGCGGCCGCACCAGAGTGTTGTACAGCTGCAACATGACCTCATGGCTCCTAAACTCAATCCCTCTACCAATAAAAGCTAACACACCGTACGCCTTCTTAACAACCCTCTCAACCTGGGTGGCAACTTTCAGGGATCTATGTACATGGACACCGAGATCTCTCTGCTCATCCACACTGCCAAGAAACTTAGCATTAGCCCAGTACTCAGTCGTCCTGTTATTCCTTCCGAAATGAATCACCTCACACTTTTCTGCATTAAACTCCATTTGCCACCTCTCAGCCCAGCGCTGCAGCTTATCTATATCCCTCTGTAACTTGTAACATCCTTCCACACTGTCCACAACTCCACCGACTTTAGTGTCATCTGCAAATTTACTCATCCATCCTTCTACGCCCTCCTCCAGGTCATTTATAAAAATGACAAACAGCAGTGGCCCCAAAACAGATCCTTGTGGTACACCACAAGTAACGGGACCCCAGTCTGAACATTTCCCATCAACCACCACCCTTTGTCTTCTTCCAGCTAGCCAATTTCTGATCCAAACTGCTAAATCACCCTGAATCCCATGTCTCTGTATTTTCCGCAGTAGCCTACCATGGGGAACCTTATCAAACGCTTTACTGAAATCCATATACACCACATCAACTGCTTTACCCTCATCCACCTGTTTGGTCACCTTCTCAAAGAACTCTATAAGGTTTGTGAGGCAAGACCTATCTCTTATAAACCTTTCCAAGATTTTTCCCACAACAGAAGTAAGACTCACTGGTCTATAGTTACCGGGGTTATCTCTACTCCCCTTCTTGAACAAGGGGACAACATTTGCTATCCTCCAGTCTTCTGGCACTATTCCTGTAGACAAAGATGACTTAAAGATCAAGGCCAAAGGCTCAGCAATCTCTTCCTTAGCTTCCCAGAGAATCCTAGGATAAATCCCATCCGGCCCAGGTGACTTATCTATTTTCACACTTTCCAGAATTGCTAACACCTCCTCCTTACGGACCTCAAGCCCTTCTAGTCTAGTAGCCTGAATCTCAGTATTCTCCTCGACAACATTGTCTTTTTCCTGTGTGAATACTGACGAAAAATATTCATTTAGCACCTCTCCTATCTCCTCGGACTCCAAGCACAACTTCCCACTACTGTCCTTGACTGGCCCCACTCTTACCCTAGTCATTCTTTTATTCCTGAGGGAGGGGGGCACAGTTCCCCTCAGAGGGCAGGGAGGGGGGCACAGTTCCCCTCAGTGGGCAGGGAGGGGGCACAGTTCCCCTCAGTGGGCAGGGAGGGGGCACAGTTCCCCTCAGTGGGCAGGGAGGGGGCACAGTTCCCCTCAGTGGGCAGGGAGGGGGCACAGTTCCCCTCAGAGGGCAGGGAGGGGACACAGTTCCCCTCAGTGGGCAGGGAGGGGCACAGTTCCCCTCAGGGAGGGAGGGGCACAGGTCCCCTCTGTGGCAGGGAGGGGGCACAGTTCCCCTCAGAGGGCAGGGAGGGGGCACAGGTCCCCTCAGGGAGGGAGGGGGCACAGGTCCCCTCTGTGGGCAGGGAGGGGGCATAGTTCCCCTCAGAGGGCAGGGAGGGGGCACAGTTCCCCTCAGGGAGGGAGGGGGCACAGTTCCCCTCAGGGAGGGAGGGGGCACAGTTCCCCTCAGAGGGCAGGGAGGGGGCACAGTTCCCCTCAGAGGGCAGGGAGGGGGCACAGTTCCCCTCAGAGGGCAGTGAGGGGGCACAGTTCCCCTCAGTGGGTAGGGAGGGGGCACAGTTCCCCTCAGGGAGGGAGGGGGCACAGTTCCCCTCAGTGGGCAGGGAGGGGGGCACAGTTCCCCTCAGAGGGCAGGGAGGGGGCACAGTTCCCCTCAGTGGGTAGGGAGGGGGCACAGTTCCCCTCAGGGAGGGAGGGGGCACAGTTCCCCTCAGTGGGCAGGGAGGGGGGGACAGTTCCCCTCAGAGGGCAGGGAGGGGGCACAGTTCCCCTCAAGGAGGGAGGGGGCACAGTTCCCCTCAGGGAGGGAGGGGGCACCGTTCCCCTCAGGGAGGGAGGGGGCACAGTTCTCCTCAGTGGGCAGGGAGGGGGGCACAGTTCCCCTCAGAGGGCAGGGAGGGGGGCACAGTTCCCCTCAGTGGGCAGGGAGGGGGCACAGTTCCCCACAGAGTGCAGGGAGGGGGCACAGTTCCCCTCAGGGAGCGAGGGGGCACAGTTCCCCACAGAGGGCAGGGAGGGGATCAGCACTGAGGCTGGTTAAAGACAGTATTTTCTCTGCTGGGCTACCTCTGGCCATCACACCTTCAACTTGGGAAAATTGATCTGTGGAGGACGTGAATGAAGAAACTTTTCATTCCCAGGGCATTTCTCGGGACCAAGGGACTCCCCAAAGCCTATGAAGCCCTTTGATTTCAGGCGCAGTCATTGTTGGAATGCAGATTTACCAGAATAATACCGGCACTCCGAGGGTTAAATTACAGCATGAAGAGATTGCACAACCCAGGATTGCTTGCATTCGCTGAAATTTAGAAGATTTGGGGTGAAATGATGGAATCTTTCAAGAGGAACTGAGAGGGTGTAAAAGAGAAACTATTCCTGCTAATTGAAAAGCCCACAACTAGAGAGCATAGTCTAAGCTATAAGATTGGGGAGTGGGCTGAGGTAATAATAAACATCATCTTTATTATTGTCACAAGTAGGCTTACATTAACACTGCAATGAAGTTACTGTGAAAAGCCGCTAGTCGCCACATTCTGCCACCTGTTCGGGTACACAAAGAGAGATTCAGAATTCTCAGCCAGTACGGGAATTGAACGCGTGCTGCTGGCCTTGTTCTGCACCACAAACCAGCTGTCTAGCCCACTGAGCTAAACTAGCCTGTAGGATACTCTCTTGAGAGCCAGTGCAGACTTGATGAGCTGAATAGCCTAATTCTGCATTGTAAAGATTCTGTAAACATTTAAAGCCCATCTTTAAAATTAATACTTAATAAACTAAACATGGTAGAAGTTTGGAACTCTTTTACGCAGATGATAATTGATATCAGATCAATTGTTAATTTTAAATCTGAAATGGGCAGACTCTTGTTAGCCGAATGTATTAAGGACAAAATGGAGTTTGGGCACATGTCCGTCATGATCTCATTGAGGGGCTGAATGGCCTATTCTTAAATATGAAATATTGTTGCTGGTTTCCTTAATTCACGTCAGTTGCTACGGTACCCATTAATCATACAAAGCAACAAGGGAATACTAGCGAGATGCTCCGTGCTCCCTTTCCTCACAGGAACATATGGGAGGAGAGGTAGACAGTCAAGTCAATTGGCCTAGCCCTAGACCAAGCACCTCAGACTCAAAACGTTAGCTCCCTTCTCTCTCCGCAGATGCTGTCAGACCTGCTGAGATGGTCCAGCATTTTCTATTTTAGTTCCAGTGGCCTACTGGTCTGAGTGACTAGGTGGCAGTCTTGGGACGAGGCCACCACTAGTTAGGTCAGCGTTTATTGCCCATCCCTAATCGCCCTGGAGAAGGTGGTGGTCAGCGGCCTGCTTGAACCGCTGCAGTCCCTGCGTGTAGGTACATCCAACCTGTCATTAGGGAGGGCGTTCCAGGTCGGGATGTCGAGAGGCTTGGAAAGGAACTTGCAGATGGCGGTATTCCCATTTGCTGCCCTAGTCCTTCCGGGTATTACAGATTGTGGATTTAGAAGTACTCTTGAAGGAGCCTTGTTGAATTACAGCAGTGCATCTTGTAGATTGTGCACAGTGCTGCCACTGTGCATTGATGCTGGAGGGAGTGGAGGTTTATAGGTAAAATTAGATGAAAGTGTTTCTATTGGTGGGAGGATTGGTAGCCAGCGGTCACAGATTTAAGGGAATTAGCAAAAGAACCCAAGGGTCAGGTGAGCAGCGCTTGCAACAGAGCGAGTTGTTATGATCTGCCTGAAAGGGTGGTGGAAACTGATTCAATAATAACTTACAAGAGAGAATTTGATAAATAGGTTAAAAGGACCGCATTGCAGAGAAAGGAACAAAATCTCTGTACAATTGCAAGATATAATTTTAAATTACGTACAGCTGGTTTCAACTGGGCAGGGAAATGCTAGAAACACCACGACAGGTCTGGTCAACAAGATGAAACACAGAGACAAAACCTTCTGGAAATACAAAATGGTCAGCACCGAAAAGAACAATCTTTTGGGTTGCACCCTTTCAAATCTGCATCTCCCACCAAGCACCTCACATGCTGTACAGTCCTATTATCAGTTTGTATTGTATTTTTATTTCATAGTTTTCCATCAGGCCCAGAATCAGCACCTTTCCTCACTGTAAGTTGTTGCTCGCTTTGAAATTTGGCATTCTTGTATTTGTCCTTTTTTGGAAATTCATCCATGGGATGTTGGCATTGCTGGCTGGGTCAGCATTCATTGCCCATCCCTGGGGGCATTTAAGAGTCAACCAGATCGCTGTGGATCTGTAGGGCAGACCAGGTAGGATGATAGATTTCCGTCCCTAAAGTGATGAGTGCAAGACAAAAAGTTTTGACAGCCTGTCTCTTTTTTCCAGCAGTACTCAAGTTCTGCACTATAAGCGACTCTCAGTGTTTTCATTTTCAAATCCCTAACAGGTGACCCTGTGATTATGGAACTAGATTGTAGTTCCTATTAATAAGCAAATCCAGATAATTGCACCCACCCAGGTTAGTCTACAGACTTTCTAACTGCGTGACCTACACGCAAATACCATATGAGCTAGCCCAGGAGTTCTTGAAATAAAAGCAGAAAGCGCTGATATTCAACAGGTCCGGAAGTGTCTGTGGAGAGAAAAACAGAATTAACTTCTCGGGCAAATGTCTATTACCTCAGCGTTGAAGTTTATTGGACTACATAATAAATATGTTCTGAAAAAGGAATTGTTAAATTCTTAAATATTGATCTAAAGATAGTTGGAGATGAAAAAGGGTGGGAGGAATCTTTGGTGGAACTTTAACACCGGCAGAGACCAATTGGGTCGGTTCCTGTGTGCATCCCACGTGAGTCTTAACTTTGTGATTCAGATAGGGAACTAAATGTGCTATCTCCAGATTTGCAGATGATGTAAAGCTGGGTGGGAGGGCGAGCTGTGAGGAGGATACAGAGTTGCTTCAGTGTGATTTGGACAAGCTGAGTGAGTGGGCAAATGAATGGCAAACACGGTACAATGCAGATCAATGTGAGGTCATCCACTTTTGGCAGCAAAAACAGGAGGGCGGATTATTCTCAGGTGGCAATGAATTGAGAGAGTGGGCTGCGCAACGAGACTTGGGTGTCCTCGTACACCACTGGCTGAAGGTAGGTATGACGGTGCAGCAGGCGGTAAAGAAGGCAAACGGTAGGTTGGCCTTCATAGTGAGAGTGAAAGGATCCTCGAGGCAAAGGCGACAGGGCGCACAGAACCATCTCAAATGTTGTTGGATAAGACTGCCATAAGGGGATGCATGACATGTCAGCACTGTCGGTTTCCCTGTGTCAAGAAGGCTTGCTTCACAATTCGAAAGGCTGAGTCTCAGAGCTCCCTCCATTACCACCGCTGTTGTTTATTTAGTAGCTGGTGTAAGTGGTACCAACGTTGTGGCTAAATTCGAAATGAATCTCCTGTAATAATTTACCATACCGAGGAAAGATTTGAGCTGACTGAGATTTTTGGGTGCAGGGACTTCAGGTACGGCCTTGACCTTTTATCCCAGGGGGTGTAACCCTGTCACATCGATGTGAAATCCTGGTTATGTCACTTCTGATTCCTGGGAAGTACACTTTTCATGTTTGAAGCGGAACCCCATGTCCCAAAACTTCGTTAATACTTCCTCCAGACTGGCCATGTGTTCTTTAGGTGTGGTTAGTCGCCGAGGTAGATCATCACCTTGGGAATCGCCTGGAGGAGATTTTCCATCCTACGCTGGAACATAGTGCAGGCCTGAAGCTTCGGTGAGCTTTGTGGGAGAGCAGACATGCTGAAAGATAGTCCTGTGAACTGAAAGAGACCCTTGTGCGTATTTATTGAGGCAAACCTCTCCCGCCAACTTAGCTTAGAGGTCCTCGATCTGGGCAATCGGGTACCTATCTAACTGGGTAGCCTGACTTATGGTTAATTTGTAATCCCCACAAATCCTTATTCGAACGATCTGGTTCGAGAACAGGGACTATTGGCGCTGCCCACTGGGAGAATTGAACCGGCTTGATTATGCCTAGCTCTTCCAGTCTCTTGACCTCTGCTTCAACCTTCTGATGCAGTGCATATGGCACTGAAGAAGTTGGGTGTCGAATCCGGATTGACATAGATTTTGGTTTGGAGGCCTTTGATCTGGCCCAGTCCCCTGTGAAAAGTGTCTTCATACCTCCTTAGGACATCTTGGAAGACGCCATTGGCTATTTTGAGAATTTCCAGCCAATTGAGCCAATGTAACAACTCTCTTCCCATCAGGCTTGGTCTGTACCCTTCCACGACAACCGAGGGCAGATTGGTCTCCTGGCCACTGGTGTGTTGGTGGTTCAAGGATCTTCAGAATTTCCCTGGTGTACATGGAAAGTTTGGCTGTAGTATTATTAAAACTTCAAGTTCCCGCACAAAGATATTGGAATGTCTGCTCTCCCACAAAGCTCACCGAAGCCCCAGTGTCGACTTCCGATTTGAGGGGTTTGCTGTTTACCCTTAAGACTATTTCAATCGGGGCTGTTTTATTCAATTGGACTACATTCAACAGTTACATTGCATGCTCCTCTGCAGAGTTCTTCCCCACTATGTTCAGTGGCGCTGTGGACTGCTGCTGTTGCCTAGCGTGCTTCGATGGGCTCCCAACGTGGTTGCATCAGAAACACATGAACCCCCGAACATGACATCCTGGGGATGGTCCCCCCCCCCTCTGACTTCAGTTGGCGCCTGACTTCTCCCCGTTATCTTACTCTAGTCCAAAAGAGCCGTTTGGTGTACTGACTCCAATGCACAACCTCTTGGTCAGATGAGTCTAGTTGACTGATTTTCACTAGAGGTTTAATGATTCCAGACTCTTTTCTCTTTATCAATTGCCCCCCAGCGAGTTCCAGGGCCCTAACCGTTCACTACAGTCAAAAAAAAAGGTCTGGTTCTTTGCCGTTCGCATACGTTTTAACAATATCATTCCTGCACTCAGACCATCCCGAAGCCTTTCACAGCCAATCAACCACTTTTTAGGTATAGTCACGTGACAGGCGATGTGCACAGCAAGATCCCACAAACAGCAGGGAGATAAATGACCCGTTGTTCTGTCCAGGTGGTGCTGAGTATCATCAGGACACGAGGAGTGATCCGCAGTGGCAACATTCAAGTTCTAAGAATGTCAAAAACATTGCAACAGAAAAGGATCCAAGTTGTCGCTTTAGGGGATTTTTCTTCCTAACTCAGCATAAAAACAAGTCTAAACCTCTACCCTGAAGAATCCTGCAGCGTTTCTTGAATAACAGGTTCCCTGCTCAAATTCTTTGCTGCTCATTTCATTCCTTACATGTCCCTGCAAATTATCTTATGACTTCAAAATCGGTCTTTGGTAGTTTTATTCTCCCTAGGAATATAATCTCTTAAAATATGCCTCGTGGTAAAAGGTGCTGCCCAGTAACCCATACCCCCAATTGTCTGTTTTTTTCCAAGGTTTTACCACTTCAACTTGACAATCAGCTTACAGCTGTGCGTCCGTGGGATACGTGCAGTGTGTATATGCTGGTCGACAGTATATGTACATGAATGTGTCAGTGGGGTACATGTAGTGTGTAAATGTTGGTGGGCAGAATGAGTATGTGAGTGTGTCAGTGGGGTACGTGTAGTGTGTACATGCTGGTGGGCTGTATGTGAACATGAGTATATATAGGTCAAGCGATTCTATGGGCGGCACGGTAGCAAGTGGTTAGCACTGTTGCTTCACAGGGGCAGGGACCCGGGTTCTATTCTCAGCCTTGGTCACTGTCTGTGTGGAGTCTGCACGTTCTCCCCGTGTCTGCGCGGGTTTCCTCCGGGTGTTCCGCCTCCCACAAGTCCTGAAAGATGTGCTGTTAGGTGAATTGGACATTCTGAATTCTCCCTCAGTGTATCCGAACAGGAGTTGGAGTGTGGCGACGAGGGGATTTTCACAGTAACTTCATTGCAGTGTTAATGTAAGCCTACTTGTGACAGTAATAAAAATTATTGCATTAAACCATTTTATAAGTAAAAGTTGACCCGGCAGTGCTTGCTAAATTTACTGGCAGATATGGTCTGCTGTTTGTAGGTGACCCCATCAAGCCTTCTTGTGTGCACCATTTCAATGTTGGAATTTTGGGTGTGAAGTATTTTTAAAATATAAATTGTCCCACCTCATCATATCCTAAACTAGTATCAAAATTTCCACTCAACTATCACTATCCCATAATATCAAAATCTTGGTCACAACACCAGCTCCGTCTAATTCCCAATCCTAAATAATGATAAACCTAATCTCATTCCCAATTTAATTTAAAAACCCATTCCTAAATCCAATCTTAGTCTCAATTTAACAAAAATCCCAATGCTAAACCCAATTCTATTCCCAATTTAAGATAAAATCCCAATGCTAAACCCAATCCCATTCCCAATTTAACATAAAATCCCAACCCAAACTCAATCCCAATTTAACATAAAATCCCAGTCCCAATTTAACATAAAATACCAATCCCAATCCCATTCCCAATTTAACATAAAATTCAACCCCAATTTAACATAAAATAACAATCCCAATTTAACACAAAATCCCAATCCCAAACCCAATCCCATTCCCAATTTACATAAAATCCAATCCCAATTTAACATAAAATCACAATCCCAAACCCAATCCCATTCCCAATTCAACATAAAATCCAATCCCAATTTAACATAAAATACCAATCCCAATTTAACACAAAATCCCAATCCCAAACCCAATCCCAATTTAACACAAAATCCCAATCCCAATTTAACATAACATCCCAATCTCAAACCCAATCCCAATCCCAAACCCAATCCCAATTTAACACAAAATCCCAATCCCAATTTAACATAACATCCCAATCTCAAACCCAATCCCAATCTAACATAAAATCCCAATCTCAAATCCCAATCCCATTCCCAATTTAACATAAAATCCCAATCCCAAAGCAATGATATAAACTCCCAGGCTCTGCCCTGTCCCTGGGGGAGTGCGGGGAGGGGAGCAGTTCTGCTGCGGGCGCGTGCATCGTTCCCATGGTAACGCGCGCCTCTTCTGAATTGAAACCTGCCCGGGGCGCGCGGCCGCCAGGCTGCGCGGGCACGCGGCCTGTGTTGACATTTGAACGGGAGCCGCAAGGAGGCGACAGGAGCTCCAGGTGAGCACAGTGTTAGGGTACTTTAGTACTTAGGTACTTCAACACTGTACAGAAAGGGGCTGCTCTCTGCAGCAATTCAAAACATTCATCTTTCCTCTGTTTAATAAAACTTCCAGTCACCCAAACCTTTTTCTCACAAACTTACTGCTGTTTAGAATACTTTCTGTTTCTGTTTTGTAAACTCCTGGGCACCTACAATGTAAAGTTTGCTTTTTCCTCTCAGCCCTTTGCTCTCGAGGTTAGGTTTCCTAAGTAATCATGCGCTTTGTAAAGATATTTTTAACGGAAATAAAGAGCTCCTTGTTGCCTAGATAAACGATAAAGTAACCAAAAGCAGCTCATTTGAAACTTAAGAAAAAGCACATGCATAGGAAATATTAAAAATACACATCAGCAACTAATAGAACAGCTAAGTGCATCTTTCACATGGGTTCCAAGTTCTGCAGAAGGTTCTGGATATGAAACATCCATTTGTGTTTTCTCTTTTAGATTCTGACTGGTGTGGGGTCGATTTCTCCTTCTTACTTTGTAAGTAACTTCTTTAAAAATTCATTAAGCAGACATTCCCCTCAAGTTTAGGCTGCTTTCTCAATGTACCTCTTTGTGTAAACTGTTTTTGTCCAGTAAATTGGTGCCGCACTTTTCTGAATGATCCCCTCACCTCATTTGGAATTAAGAAGCCGGGCGCTGTTCCCTGGCATTTACTTCGAGCTAATTTATTGCAAGCATGTTATGTTCCAAATCATTCCATGTACTGCATTCCAAGTCACTGGCATCACAGCCCTTAATGTTAGCTGGGGTGACTGGCAGGCTGAATTGGTGTATATATACAGGTGTAAGTAAATAATCAGTTATAGTCCACAGTTAGGGGACCACAGGTGTCTATGTCTCCATTAAAGAGAGACAATTAGGTATATTGAGCTTGAGAGGCATCGCTGAAAAAGTACAGGGCAGAGCAGGGAGACAGGCATCAACGTGCCACCACGGCTGGTACAGAGATTGAACCCCTCGCTTGGCACCACACTCCAGCCAACTGAGCTAACCAACCCTAGTTTGTTGGGCCAAACTGGTTCATAAGTTCAAAAGATAAAGGAGCAGAATTAGGCCACTCGGCCCATCGAGTCTGCTCCGCCATTCGATCATGGCTGATATTTTCTCATCCCCATTCTCCTGCCTGCTCCCCGTAGACCCCGATCTTCATATTAATCATGAAGTCCCCTTATTGATCAAGAACACCACATTTGTGCTGGGGGTGCTGTTACCTACAGACCTTTGGCTGGATGGTGAAATCAGCCATAACGACGCAATAACAGCGTAAAGATAAATAACCAAAAAGAAGAGAGCAAGACCCTAAGATAAAGTGCAACCAAAACTGCAAGAAATTGGATTGCAGTTCAGGCTGCTTATAAACCAATCAGTTGTTGTTTTCACAGTTTACAACTCTTGGATTGCACACATTCTTCAAACTTGCTGCTGGCTAGTTAAAATGTGAATGTTTATGTGCACTTGTTATTTTTCCCCCAGTTGATCTAGTACTTCAATTTTATTTCAACTTCCTCCTTTACAAAATAATGAAACGTGTACACAACATGTAAATGAATCCATCACACTGTGTATACTGAAGAAGAAGCTTAAAAACAAGGAATGAACAGACATCGTTCAGACAGCTATATAATGCATGGGTGACATGATTGAAGCATATCTTATGTTCAGTTCTAGCCCTGTGTCAAATAAAATTGTTAGCAGTAATGTTTCACGAGGGCGGCACGGTGGCGTAGTGGTTAGCACTGCTGCCTCACGGCGCCGCAGACCCGGGTTCGAGCCCGGCCCTGGGTCGCTGTCCGTGTGGAGTTTGCACATTCTCCCCGTGTCTGCGTGGGTCTCACCCCCACAACCCAAAGTTGTGCAGGGTAGGTGGATTGGCCACGCTAAATTGCCTCTTAATTGGAAAAAAAAGAATTGGGTACTCCAAATTTTAAAAAAAGTAATGTTTCACTAATGCACATACAGTAGCTAAAATGTTAAATGGTCTGAACATAAAGCCAAGCAATATTGTGAATAGTGTTTGCACAATTGGTTCTTAAACTCTGCACATTGGAGTGCACGATATTCCGAATAACAATATTGTTACATAAGAACAAGGAGCGGAAGACCTTTGGCCCATCAAGCCTACTCCGCCATTCAATTCGATCATGACTGATCTTGGCCTTCACCCACTGTAGTGATCTGTTACATCTGTCTGTAGTCCTTGGTGTATGTGCAGATGTGGCACAGGGCTGGGGAGCAGCAGCAGACAGAGACAGCTCAGCATAGGCAGTTTACCTTAGCTTCACTGGTCATACCTCTTGACTGTATTATATCTAGTTAAGCTCTGGAAACAGAACGAACCCACTGAATAAAGTATTTGTGTTAACTGGAAGTCTACAATCTTTATTCAGACTTAGAGAATAACATACCTACCATTTTCCCAACTGTGCCTCATCGTAGGACAACCCACTCATCCCAGGGACCAATCTCGTGAATCTTCGCTGTACTGTCTCTATTGTAAATTTATTGTAATATTGTATTGTAAATATTGTAAACATTCCTTGAATATGGAGACCAAAATCATGCATAATTTTCCAGCTATGGTCTTACCAAAGTTCCACACAGTTTTAGCAAGACTTTGATTTCCTTGTACTCCAAAGTTCTTGCAATAAAAGGCATTTCTAACGTGCTGTTTGCTTTCCTAATTGTTTGCGGTACCTGCACGCTAATCCCCTCCCCCACCCCCCCATGTTGCGTTGGAATGTTCCAACTTGCCTTCCCAATATGGAATTATTGCTGCAAAGACAGTTTGTGTGTTAAATCACTATCTATTTGTTCATGAATTTAGGCATTGCTCCTTCTTCCCTTTGGCCAGTACTTGGTAATTAACTTTCAACAGACTCAACAGATTTCAGGTGCTGAGTATTTTTTATCTCGTGTCCTAGCACAAAGCCATTGAGATCAAATTGCAGTCTGCTTTGAGTTAACCAGTGTCTGCTGTACAATTCACATTGGTTCTCTGGGCTATTGAAAGATTACATAACCAGTATTCGTGACACTGATTTGGATCGAGTGACCGGTAGCTTCAAAGTGTTTGAACCGAGTGATGTCCGATGAGTAGCCCATTGAATTGTACATTGCAGAAAGAAACCATCATGTCTCCCTCAGCGCCGGCTCCCTTTGCAGAACTCTCCAATTAGTCCCACTCCCCCCCTCCCCTTTACCACAATCCCATGAGATTTTCATTTTAATAATAATGATCTTTATTAGTGTCACAAGTAGGCTTACATTAACACTGCAGTGAAGTTACTGTTTGGGTACACAGAGGGAGAATTCAGAATGTCCAATTCATCTAACAAGCGTGTCTTTCAGGACTTGTGGGAGGAAACCGGAGCGCCCGGAGGAAATCCACGCAGACACGGGGAGAACGTGCAGACCGGACAGTGACCCAAGCCGGGAATCGAAGTTGGGACCCTAGCGCTGTGAGGCAACAGTGCTAACCACTGGGCCATCGGCATATTCAGGTCTTTGTCCAATTTATTTTTGAAATTTACGACCATCCTGTCAGATCACAACATTCCAGACCACGCAATGACCTGCATAAATTAAAAATTCTCCCCTCTGGTTCCTTCAATTCCCTTACCAGCTGAGAATTCTGAATTCTCCCTCTGTGTACCCGAACAGGCGCCAGAGTGTGGCGACGAGGGGATTTTCACAGTGACTTCACTGCAGCGTTAATGTAAGCCTACTTGTGACAATAAAAGGATTATTTATTTATTTATTTGCCAAATATCTTTTGACCCAATCCTGCCCCCATTCACTGTCTAACTTCACGTTACAAAACGTCACTAAGGTGAAGTAGTCGAGGGCTGCAGTTACGGGAAATTCACTTTGGAAAACTAAGGGGAAATTAAAATTAGTAGTTATAATCTTTATTATCGTCCGCTTGTTCCCCCTACCCATCCACCTTGGAAAATTCCATAGCTGAGGGAGACCCAGTTTCCATAATCTCTATTTATCTGCTTGAATGTGCGGTGAGGCAGCTGGGGTGACAATACTAGGTGGAATCTGTTGCACAGGAACATTGGCCAGTCGAGGAATAATTGGTGTTAATGGTTTCTTCATTACTTACAGGATGGAGGAAAGTGTTACCAATGGACATGACGTTGCGGTGTATAAGAGGAGAGATAAGCCAAAATGCTCTTGCTCAATGGAGGTGGTCAACTTGGAACCAAAAGGGTCCCACTGGACCGAGACGGAATTCCACCAGTTAATAGGGCAGTCCACTCACGATAAACAGAGGAAGGACAACCAGAACTTCATCCCTGCCTCGGCCTACCCCAGCTCCTCAACAATGCAGGCCTCTGCTGCACAAGTCCCAAACAACAACGCGTTCCTGTCGCTACACCACGGGAAGGAGGAACAGCTCCATGGGCCAGAGGAGGAGGTGCCCCAGTACGATGTTACCCTAATGGAAGAGAAGCTTCAACCAATAGAACAGCAGCTTCAATACCTGCTGAAGAAGGCAGAGGAGTTCCAGACACACCTGGTCTACAGGTATCGACCCGGCTCACTTCTATTCTTACTCTCTCTGACGGAAGTGAAGCTCCACTCTATTCTGGTTCCTTGTCATTTTGTTTTGTCCAATTCTTCAGCCACCTGACTGTCCTTCTGCAGCTGAGGCCGTGACCAATGGATGGGGTTTTTTTGTGCCATTTTCAAATTTATATGGCTGTGGGGACAGGTGTAGCTTATGGCCAGAATCATGATGACATCTAATAGTTGGCCGAAATTTTTCTGCCAAAATCACAGCCGTTTCGGAGACCACATACCACAATCTTTGGTGAGGGGGAGGCATCTGAATCGCCACATGTTACTAGACAATTTGCATCAGTCCACAATTAGCCTCGCAAAAGTGTCAGTTCGCCTTCAAACTCCCCGGGAGTTTCCCACAGTTGCTGCATTTGTGCGTGAATTACCTGTCAAACTCATCAAAGGAGGTTAGGGCAGGAACCTGAGTGTCTAGGTATCTTTCTTTAGCGATGTATCTTCCTGCAATACTAATCAACCTATCCTGCCCAGAAAGGGAACAGTTTAAAACATTGAAATCTCATTATTACATGTGGTAAATTGTTGTTAGCAGAGATTTTTAAAAAGATCTTCTTTTCCTTCTGTCTGTTTTCCCTCTCCCTCTTAATCAATCTTTCTTTCCCTCTCTTTATTTCTCTTTCTGTACCTGATTTGTGTCTGAATTAATTCTATTTTCCCCTCTCTCGTCCCTCTGTTTCTTGCCCTGTCCTCAAATCCTCTTGGTTAAGGAACTTAACTGTTGGTTCCATTGTTCAGAACCAATGGATTTGATAGCTGAAGGGTCAGGCTGAAAGGCTAGTGGCCTAAACAAATCTTTGGTGTCTGCTACTTGACCACTTTCAGTCTGCTTTCCTCCCTACAGCAGAGACCGAATCCACAACGAGGAGTTTGCCAGGGCCGTGCCGATCTTTGTGAAGACGTGCCAGCCATATTTTGCCTACCTGGAATCCACCGCTCGCAGCATCCATTCCGACCGGAAACCTCTGCCCGAGTATATCCAGAAACGGGTAATGCTTTAGGAGTAAGATCGATAAGCGTTAGGCAGAGGCTCCCGAGCTGGTCCTGCCCACTCAGGGGAAGCTTGAACAACGCAACATAAACCAGGCCAACGCTCCCGGTGCCAGTCCTGGGGGAGTGCGATCCTGCCAGAGCTACCAGCCTCTTGACTGAATCGTTAAACCAACCGTCTTCCCTCTCAGATTGTCAGGAAAGATCCCGTGTCCACTATCTCGAAGAAGAGCAAGGGAATTCTCCCCGGTGTCCCAGTCAATGTTTATCCCTCAACCAACGTCAGATCTGGGCCATTGGCATATTTCTATTTGTGGGATCTTGCTGTGCACAGATTGGCTGCTGCGTTCACTACTTTACAACAGTGACGGCAGTTCAAAAGTTCTTCACTGGCTGTACAGCACTTTGGGAAGGCATGAAAGATGCTATATAAATGCACGGCCATTCCCGTGCCATTTACAGGGTTCAGTTTCCAGTCTGTTCTCTGGGGCAGCAATGAGGTGCTGTATTGTACCTGAACACATGGAAGGATCTTCATTGCTATACTGCGGCTCCTGTCAGGAAGCGAACAACTGCATTTATATGCAGCACAGTGGTTAGCACTGTGGCTTCACAGCGCCAGGGTCCCAGGTTCGATTCCCCGCTGGGTCACTGTCTGTGCAGAGTCTGCACTTTCTCCCCATGTCTGCGTGGGTTTCCTCCGGGTCCTCCGCTTTCCTCCCATAAGTCTCAAAAGACGTGCAGGTTGGGTGGATTGGTCATGCTAAATTGCCCTTAGTGTCCAAAAAGGTTAGGAGGGGTTATTGGGTTACGGGGATAGGGTAGAAGTGAGGGCATAAGTGGGTCGGTGCAGACTCGATGGGCCGAATGGCCTCCTGCACTGTATGTTCTATATAGCCGCTGTAATGCGTTAACACGCCGGAGACGCTTGACACCGGCTCACAGAAGGAGATATTGGGACAAGGCAATCAGAAGCTTGGTCAATGAGGTAGGCTTTGAGGAGGAGAGAGACAGGTAGAGAGGTTTTAGGGAGGGAATTCCAGCGCTTCGCTGAAGGCACAGCCGCCAATTGCAGCACAGTGAAGATTGGGGACGTTTAGGCGGCCGGAGTTTGGAGGTGTGCAGGTTGTGGGGCTAGAGCAGGTTACAGAGACAGGGGGGCGGCGAGTCCATGGGGGCGAATTGCAAGCAAGGATTTTGAAGTATTTTTAAAAAGCAAAAGTTTAGGTAATGTTAAAGCGAGTGTTGCAAATTCTGCATCAGGGGCTCGAGTGACTGGTGTGATTTGATAGAAATTCCCCTCTCTCGGTTTACACTTTTAACCTGTGAGAATTCAGGGGAGGTCATTCCTTCACTGACCTGTGCCCCGTTTTATTGTTGGTATTGTGGTATTATCATAACTATCAGCATTCCAAGGGTTAATGTATTGTAGAGCGTGGCCACTGGAGGGAGCTGCAGATACAACTATATAAAGCAGTGATGCTAGACCTTAGGGGAGGGGTGTACGCAGGAGATTGCTAGAGACGGTCATCAGAGCAGGTCGTGTGAGAAGGTTAGATTATAGTTTATACCAGTGAGTGAGATTAGCAGTAGGTGAGTGTAGTTAGATGTTATCGATCAATTCTACATTGTAATAAGGACCATGTGTCAAAACCAAGTTTAGTAGTGTAAATAAAATCATAGCTTTGTTTGAGTAAAATCTACACTGTGGTCTTTGTGGCCAATCATCCTAAATAAGCAACACAAATAACACCACAAGTATTTCTGCTCGTCTTTGGCACAAACCAGGCAAAGACCTTTGCAGGTGTATTTCTGGTGTGATTCGCGCTGTCTTCTTTCCTTCCTGTACGTATTGCCGTTCGTGTTCTCGGTGTCTACCCGATCTTCACTCTGTTTTTCCAGCTCTTGCAGTTCTCCCAGCATCTGGCCTCGAGTCTGGAGCAGCTGGTCCTCATGTACGCATCCTTTGGCTTCATCTCACTGGAGGAGACAGACCCCTGCAGGTAACGGGGACCCCGGGCCATCGCCATCACCGAGATACAATCCGAATCCCGAGGGGGGGGGGGGGGGGGGAAAAATCAGACTGTGGTAAAATCAAATCATTTCAAACTGCCTCAAGGAGAGTAGACTGTCTGCTCAGTTCCTAATCCAGCCCCCTGCTGATCTGGCCCTGCCTCGCCTGGTTCTGAACCACACCTATCAGGGTAGTGCCTGGCTCTTCGCTGTGTGTCGCTGATTTGGTGCGACCACTTCCGAAGGCTGCAATGGGGACATTCCAATAACCTGCTGTCTCAATCCAAAGATGCAGCAGAACCACTTAACAAGGCCTCAAAACAGCTGCCTGTCTGGCCTATGAGAGTATTTCACCCATTCCCTTTCGAACTTTACAATTGAATCCGCTTCCACCTCTTTTAGACAGCATATCCCAGATCGTAACAAAACACCACTTAAAAAAATCCTCGTCTCCCCGCCCCGATAATTTTGCTAATTATCTTTAACCGACATAGAATCATAGAATTTACAATGCAGAAGGAGGCCATTTGGCCCATCGGGTCTGCACCGGCCGCTGAAAGAGTGAACCCTACCTAAGCCCACACCTCCACCCTATCGCCGTAACCCAGTAACCCCACCTAATCTTTTTGGACACTAAGGGGCAATTTATCATGGCCGATCCACCTAATCCGCGCATCTTTGGACTGTGGGAGGAAACCGGAGCACCCGAAGGAAACCCACGCAGACACGGGGAGAATGTGCAGACTCCACACAGACAGTGACCCAAGCCGGGAATCGAACCCAGGACAAAGAACAACAAAGAACAAAGAAATGTACAGCACAGGAACAGGCCTTTCGGCCCTCCAAGCCCGTGCCGACCATGCTGCCCGACTAAACTACAATCTTCTACACTTCCTGGGTCCGTATCCCTCTATTCCCATCCTATTCATGTATTTGTCAAGATGCCCCTTAAATGTCACTATCGTCCCTGCTTCCACCACCTCCTCCGGTAGCGAGTTCCAGGCACCCACTACCCTCTGCGTAAAAAACTTGCCTCGTACATCTACTCTAACCCTCTCACCTTAAACCTATGCCCCCTAGTAATTGACCCCTCTACCCTGGGGAAAAGCCTCTGACTATCCACTCTGTCTATGCCCCTCATAATTTTGTATACCTCTATCAGGTCTCCCCTCAACCTCCTTCGTTCCAGTGAGAACAAACCGAGTTTATTCAACCGCTCCTCATAGCTAATGCCCTCCATACCAGGCAACATTCTGGTAAATCTCTTCTGCACCCTCTCTAAAGCCTCCACATCCTTCTGGTAGTGTGGCGACCAGAATTGAACACTATACTCCAAGTGTGGCCTAACTAAGATTCTATACAGCTGCAACATGACTTGCCAATTCTTATACTCAATGCCCCGGCCAATGAAGGCAAGCATGCCGTATGCCTTCTTGACTACCTTCTCCACCTGTGTTGCCCCTTTCAATGACCTGTGGACCTGTACTCCTAGATCTCTTTGACTTTCAATACTCTTGAGGGTTCTACCATTCACTGTATATTCCCTACCTGCATTAGACCTTCCAAAATGCATTACCTCACATTTGTCCGGATTAAACTCCATCTGCCATCTCTCCGCCCAAGTCTCCAAACAATCTAAATCCTGCTGTATCCTCTGACAGTCCTCATCGCTATCCGCAATTCCACCAACCTTTGTGTCGTCTGCAAACTTACTAATCAGACCAGTTACATTTTCCTCCAAATCATTTATATATACTACAAAGAGCAAAGGTCCCAGCACTGATCCCTGTGGAACACCACTGGTCACAGCCCTCCAATTAGAAAAGCATCCTTCCATTGCTACTCTCTGCCTTCTATGAACTAGCCAGTTCTGTATCCACCTTGCCAGCTCACCCCTGATCCTGTGTGACTTCACCTTTTGTACTAGTCTACCATGAGGGACCTTGTCAAAGGCCTTACTGAAGTCCATATAGACAACATCCACTGCCCTACCTGCATCAATCATCTTAGTGACCTCCTCGAAAAACTCTATCAAGTTAGTGAGACACGCCCTTCCCTTCACAAAACCGTGCTGCCTCTCACTAATACGTCCATTTGCTTCCAAATGGGAGTAGATCCTGTCTCGAAGAATTCTCTCCAGTAATTTCCCTACCACTGAAGTAAGGCTCACCGGCCTGTAGTTCCCGGGATTATCCTTGCTACCCTTCTTAAACAGAGGAACAACATTGGCTATTCTCCAGTCCTCCGGGACATCCCCTGAAGACAGCGAGGATCCAAAGATCTCTGTCAAGGCCTCAGCAATTTCCTCTCCAGCCTCCTTCAGTATTCTGGGGTACATCCCATCAGGCCCTGGGGACTTATCTACCTTAATATTATTTAAGACACCCAACACCTCGTCTTTTTGGACTCAATGTGACCCAGGCTATCTACACACCCTTCTCCAGACTCAACATCTACCAATTTCTTCTCTTTGGTGAATACTGATGCAAAGTATTCATTTAGTACCTCGCCCATTTCCTCTGGCTCCACACATAGATTCCCTTGCCTATCCTTCAGTGGGCCAACCCTTTCCTTGGCTACCCTCTTGCTTTTTATGTACGTGTAAAAAGCCTTGGGATTTTCCTTAACCCTATTTGCCAATGACTTTTCGTGACCCCTTCTAGCCCTCCTGACTCCTTGCTTAAGTTCCTTCCTACTTTCCTTATATTCCACGCAGGCTTCGTCTGTTCCCAGCCTTTTAGCCCTGACAAATGCCTCCTTTTTCTTTTTGACGAGGCCTACAATATCTCTCGTCATCCAAGGTTCCCGAAAATTGCCGTATTTATCCTTCTTCCTCACAGGAACATGCCGGTCCTGAATTCCTTTCAACTGCCACTTGAAAGCCTCCCACATGTCACATGTTGATTTGCCCTCAAACATCCGCTCCCAATCTATGTTCTTCAGTTCCCGCCTAATATTGTTATAATTAGCCTTCCCCCAATTTAGCACATTCATCCTCGGACCACTCTTATCCTTGTCCACCAGTACTTTAAAACTTACTGAATTGTGGTCACTGTTACCGAAATGCTCCCCTACTGAAACATCTACCACCTGGCCGGGCTCATTCCCCAATACCAGGTCCAGTACCGCCCCTTCCCTAGTTGGACTGTCTACATATTGTTTTAAGAAGCCCCCCTGGATGCTCCTTACAAACTCCGCCCCGTCTAAGCCCCTGGCACTAAGTGAGTCCCAGTCAATATTGGGGAAATTGAAGTCTCCCATCACCACAACCCTGTTGTTTTTACTCTTTTCCAAAATCTGTCTACCTATCTGCTCCTCTATCTCCCGCTGGCTGTTGGGAGGCCTGTAGTAAACCCCCAACATTGTGACTGCACCCTTCTTATTCCTGATCTCTACCCATATAGCCTCACTGCCCTCTGAGGTGTCCTCCCGCAGTACAGCTGTGATATTCTCCCGAACCAGTAGCGCAACTCCGCCTCCCCTTTTACATCCCCCTCTATCCCGCCTGAAACATCTAAATCCTGGAACGTTTAGCTGCCAATCCTGCCCTTCCCTCAACCAGGTCTCTGTAATGGCAACAACATCATAGTTCCAAGTACTATTCCAAGCTCTAAGTTCATCTGCCTTACCCGTAATACTTCTTGCATTAAAACATATGCACTTCAGGCCACCAGACCCGCTGTGTTCAGCAGCTTCTCCCTGTCTGCTCTGCCTCAGAGCCACACTGTCCCTATTCCCTAGTTCTCCCTCAATGCTCTCACCTTCTGACCTATTGCTCCTGTGCCCACCCCCCTGCCATACTAGTTTAAACCCTCCCGTGTGACACTAGCAAACCTCGCGGCCAGGCTATTTATGCCTCTCCGGTTTAGATGCAACCCGTCCTTCACAGACAGGTCACACCTACCCCGGAAGAGCTCCCAGTGGTCCAGATAACGGAAACCCTCCCTCCTACACCAGCTGTTTAGCCACGTGTTTAGCTGCTCTATCTTCCTATTTCTAGCCTCACTGGCACGTGGCACAGGGAGTAATCCCGAGATTACAACCCTCGAGGTCCTGTCTTTTAACTTTCTGCCTAGCTCCCTGAACTCCTGCTGCAGGACCTCATGCCCCTTCCTGCCTATGTCATTAGTACCAATATGTACAACGACCTCTGCCTGTTTGCCCTCCCCCTTCAGGATGCCCACTACCCGTTCGGAGACATCCTGGACCCTGGCACCAGGGAGGCAACATACCATCCTGGAGTCTCTTTCACGTCCACAGAAGCGCCTATCTGTGCCCCTGACTATAGAGTCCCCTATTACTATTACTCTTCTGCGCTTTGACCCTCCCTTCTGAACATCAGAGCCAGCCGTGGTGCCACTGCTCTGGCTGCTGCTGTTTTCCCCTGATAGGCTATCCCCCCCGACAGTATCCAAAGGGGTATACCTGTTCGAGAGGGGGACAACCACAGGGGATTCCTGCACTGACTGCCTGCCCTTTCTGGTGGTCACCCATTTCTCTGCCTGCACCTTGGGTGTGACCACATTTACATAACTGCGATCTATGACGCTTTCCGCCACCTGCATGCTCCTAAGTGCATCCAATTGCTGCTCCAACCGAACCATGCGGTCTGTGAGGAGCTCCAGTTGGGTGCACTTTCTGCAGATGAAGCTATCCGGGACGCTGGAAGCCTCCCGGACCTGCCACATCTCACAGTCAGAGCACTGCACCCCTCTAACTGACATTGCGTCAATTAATTAAAATTTAAATTTAAATTAAAAAAAAAATATTTTTTTAAAAACTTCAAAGTTACTGTTAACTATCTGTTTCCTAGCACTAGATTTCTAATAGAAATGCGAAAGCTAAATATAGTACTCTGCAATCTCTGGCTTAGATAGCCCTCTAAATTATAATTAAGTAATTATGTTTAATTAGTTACCAATGCTTATTTTTTTAAATTTAGTGTAGATTCCCAACCAGCCACTCGGGCCACAGCTTTTCTGTGATGTCACTTCAGTTTCCCCCCGACACACACAATTTGAAAAAGGTATAAAAGTAAAAATGAGTAAAAATCACTTACTTACCTTCTTACCCTCTGAGTGTCTTAGATGTTCTCAGGTTCTCTCCCTGACAGAGACTGCTCCTCCTCCTCTGAACGGTTCCCGAAACTAGGCCGCGATCTTTTAAAATCTCCGCTCCGACTCGCAGCTCCCGCGCTTTTTAAATCTCCCGCGTTGTTTTCACAGTCCCGGCTCACTCAGCTCCCGCGCTGTTTTCACTGTCCCGGCTCTCTCACCTCCCGCGCTGTTTTCACTGTCCCGGCTCACTCAGCTCCCGCGCTGTTTTCACTGTCCCGGCTCACTCAGCTCCCGCGCTGTTTTCAAAGTCCCGGCTCACTCAGCTCCCGCGCTGTTTTCAGAGTCCCGGCTCACTCAGCTCCCGCGCTGTTTTCAAAGTCCCGGCTCACTCAGCTCTCGCGCTGTTTTCACTGTCCCGGCTCACTCAGCTCCCGCGCTGTTTTCAAAGTCGCGGCTCACTCAGCTCACGCGCTGTTTTCACTGTCCCGGCTCACTCAGCTCCCGCGCTGTTTTCAAAGTCCCGGCTCACTCACCTCTCGCGCTGTTTTCAGAGTCCCGGTTCCCTCAGCTCCCGCGCTGTTTTCACTGTCCCGGCTCTCTCAGCTCCCGCGCTGTTTTCACTGTCCCGGCTCACTCACCTCCCGCGCTGTTTTCACTGTCCCGGCTCTCTCAGCTCCCGCGCTGTTTTCACTGTCCCGGCTCTCTCAGCTCCCGCGCTGTTTTCACTGTCCCGGCTCACTCACCTCCCGCGCTGTTTTCACTGTCCCGGCTCACTCACCTCCCGCGCTGTTTTCACTGTCCCGGCTCTCTCAGCTCCCGTGCTGTTTTCACTGTCCCAGCTCCCTCACTTCCCGCGCTGTTTTCACTGTCCCGGCTCACCCACCTCCAGCGCTGTTTTCACTGTCCCGGCTCACTCAGCTCCCGCGCTGTTTTCAGAGTCCCGGCTCACTCTCCTCTCGCACTGTTTTCAAAGTCCCGGCTCACTCTCCTCTCGCGCTGTTTTCACTGTCCCGGCTCACTCACCTCTCGCACTGTTTTCAAAGTCCCGGCTCACTCAGCTCCCGCGCTGTTTTCACTGTCCCGGCTCACTCAGCTCCCGCGCTGTTTTCACTGTCCCGGCTCACTCAGCTCCCGCGCTGTTTTCAAAGTCCCGGCTCCCTCGGCTCTCGCGCTGTTTTCAGAGTCCCGGTTCCCTCAGCTCCCGCGCTGTTTTCAAAGTCCCGGCTCCCTCAGCTCTCGCGCTGTTTTCAGAGTCCCGGTTCCCTCTCCTCTCGCGCTGTTTTCACTGTCCCGGCTCACTCACCTCTCGCGCTGTTTTCACTGTCCCGGCTCACTCACCTCCCGCGCTGTTTTCACTGTCCCGGCTCACTCACCTCCCGCGCTGTTTTCACTGTCCCAGCTCACTCACCTCTTGCGCTGTTTTCAAAGTCCCAGCTCCCTCAGCTCCCGCGCTGTTTACAGAGTCCTGGCTCCCTCAGCTCCCGCGCTGTTTTCAAAGTCCCAGCTCCCTCAGCTCCCGCGCTGTTTTCAGAGTCCTGGCTCACTCACCTCTCGCGCTGTTTTCAGATTCCCGGTTCCCTCAGCTCCCGCGCTGTTTTCACTGTCCCGGCTCACTCACCTCTCGCGCTGTTTTCAGATTCCCGGTTCCCTCAGCTCCCGCGCTGTTTTCAAAGTCCCGGCTCACTCTCCTCCCGCGCTGTTTTCAGAGTCCTGGCTCACTCACCTCTCGCGCTGTTTTCAGATTCCCGGTTCCCTCAGCTCCCGCGCTGTTTTCAAAGTCCCGGCTCACTCTCCTCTCGCGCTGTTTTCACTGTCCCGGCTCACTCACCTCTCGTGCTGTTTTCACTGTCCCGGCTCACTCACCTCTCGCGCTGTTTTCACTGTCCCGGCTCACTCACCTCTCGCGCTGTTTTTACTGTCCCAGGACCCTGGAACTGACAAGCAACAGTGCTAACCACTGCGCTACCGTGCCCCCCATTAAGTTTGCAACTTCGCTGGCCGTGCGAACACTTCCTCCCTATTTACTCTCGCAAAATCTTTTGTGATTTTGGAGCACTTCCACTAAATTTCTCCTTTGCCTTCTCTGCTCGGGGTTGGGGGTGGGGTGGGGTGGGGGGGGGGGGAGCCAATTTCTCCATTCACTCCATGTGACTGAAGCTCCTCATCCCAGGTGCCACTCCTTCCAACTTCCTGTGCACTTCAAGGCTTTGACATCTTTCCTGACCCGGGAGGTCGAGAACTGCACACAATATTGGGATGGGGGGGGGGGGGGGCGGCGGCGGGGGGGGGCGGGGGGGGGGATAGAGAGAGAGAGGGGGAGACATTCTTTGACAACGTAGAAGGCTTTAAGCACTGTGGGGGTTTTTTTGTATCTGGAAGGGAAGGCAGAGGGTTCTAATCATTTCCCCATCCTCCTTTCTTTCTCCTTGTTTAAAAAAAAACAATCCCGGCGTTCCAGTATCTGCTACTTCTACAGAGGAGAGTTCCGCCTTGGACATTGGTTCCGAGTTTCCACTTTCCGATACTGTATGCCCGTACCTTACACAGCAGCCAAGGAACCAGCTCTGCTGTTCAAAAAAATCCGGTGGAATGTGGACATCAGTGAAGGAACATCCTTTGGGGATGCGATGGAGCCGTGTACGGAATAGTAAGTATAGATGTACAAGGTGAATGGATCCAGGGGCCAAGGACATCTATTATATGGATGGACAGGAGAAGTCGGAGTTGTTCTCCTCAGAGAGAGATCGAGAGGACATTTATTTTAATTCAGTTTATGAGATGCAGGCCTCATCGACGGACTCAACCAGCGTTTATTGTCCATCCCTAATTGCCCTTGTGAAGTTGGTGGTGATCCACCTCTTTGAACCGCTGCAGTCCATGTGGTGTAGGTACACCCACTGTGCTGTTAGGGAGGGAGTTCCAGGCGAGGGATAGCCACAGAGTTTTACAGCACAAAAAGAGGCCATTCAGCCCATCGATTCTGCGGCAGACATAAGCACCTATGCATTCTCATCCTTTTTCCAGCACTTCTCCCATCCCCCTACATTTCAAGTGTTCACCTAAATGGTTCTTAAATGTTGTGAGGGTTCCTGCCTCCACCCAATCAGGCAGCGAGTTCCAGACTCCCACCCCTTCTGGATGAAAAGGTTTTTCCTCACACCCCCTCTAAACCTCCTGCCCCTTACCTTAAATCCCCAGTTACTGACCCCCTCTACTAAGGGGGAACATCTCTTCCTATCCACCCTATTTATGTCCCACAATTTTGTCCACCTTGATCAGGTCCCCCCGCGGCCTTCTCTGCTCCAAGGAAAACAACCCCAGCTTCTCTCTGTAGCTGAAACACTCCAGCCCAGGTACCATCCTGGTGAATCTCCTCTGCACCCTCTCATTGCAATCACATCCTTTCTATAATGTGGAGATGCCGGCGTTGGACTGGGGTGAGCACAGTAAGAAGTTTTACAACACCAGGTTAAAGTCCAACAGGTTTGTTTCAATGTCACTAGCTTTCGGAGCGCTGCTCCTTCCTCAGGTGAATGAAGAGGTATGTTCCAGAAACATATATCTAGACAAATTCAAAGATGCCAGACAATGCTTGGAATGCGAGCATTAGCAGGTGATTAAATCTTTACAGATCCAGAGATGGGGTAACCCCAGGTTAAAGAGGTGTGAATTGTGTCAAGCCAGGACAGTTGGTAGGATTTCGCAGGCCAGATGGTGGGGGATGAATGTAATGCGACATGAATCCCAGGTCCCGGTTGAGGCCGCACTCATGTGTGCGGAACTTGGCTATAAGTTTCTGCTCGGCGATTCTGCGTTGTCGCGCGTCCTGAAGGCCGCCTTGGAGAACGCTTACCCGGAGATCAGAGGCTGAATGCCCTTGACTGCTGAAGTGTTCCCCGACTGGAAGGGAACATTCCTGCCTGGTGATTGTCGCGCGATGTCCGTTCATTCATTGTCGCAGCGTCTGCATGGTCTTGCCAACGTACCACGCTTCGGGACATCCTTTCCTGCAGCGTATGAGGTAGACAACATTGGCCGAGTCGCACGAGTATGTACCGCGTACCTGGTGGGTGGTGTTCTCACGTGTAATGGTGGTATCCATGTCGATGATCTGGCACGTCTTGCAGAGATTGCCATGGCAGGGTTGTGTGGTGTCGTGGTCACTGTTCTGAAGACTGGGTAGTTTGCTGCAAACAATGGTTTGTTTGAGGTTGCGCGGTTGTTTGAAGGCAAGTAGTGGAGGTGTGGGGATGACCTTGGCAAGATGTTCATCTTCATCGATGACGTGTTGAAGGCTGTGAAGAAGATGTCGTAGTTTTCCGCTCCGGGAAAGTACTGGACTGCGCAACCTCAAACAAACCATTGTTTGCAGCAAACTACCCAGCCTTCAGAACAGAGACCACGACACCACACAACCCTGCCATGGCAATCTCTGCAAGACGTGCCAGATCATCGACATGGATACCACCATTATACGTGAGAACACCGCCCACCAGGTACGCGGTACATACTCGTGCGACTCGGCCAACGTTGTCTACCTCATACGCTGCAGGAAAGGGTGTCCCGAAGTGTGGTACGTTGGCGAGACCATGCAGACGCTGCGACAACGAATGAACGGACATCGCGCGACTATCACCAGGCAGGAATGTTCCTTTCCAGTCGGGGAACACTTCAGCAGTCAAGGGCATTCAGCCTCTGATCTCCGGGTAAGCGTTCTCCAAGGCGGCCTTCAGGACGCGCGACAATGCAGAATCGCCGAGCAGAAGCTTATAGCCAAGTTCCGCACACGTGAGTGCGGCCTCAACCGGGACCTGGGATTCATGTCGCATTACATTCATCCCCCACCATCTGGCCTGCGAAATCCTACCAACTGTCCTGGCTTGACACAATTCACACCTCTTTAACCTGGGGTTACCCCATCTCTGGATCTGTAAAGATTTAATCACCTGCTAATGCTCGCATTCCAAGCATTGTCTGGCATCTTTGAATCTGTCTATATATATGTTTCTGGAACATACCTCTTCATTCACCTGAGGAAGGAGCAGCGCTCCGAAAGCTAGTGACATCGAAACAAACCTGTTGGACTTTAACCTGGTGTTGTAAGACTTCTTACTATCCTTTCTATAGTGTGACGACCAGAACTGCACACAGTACACCAGCTGTGACCTACAGCTCCATCATAACGTCCCTGCTCTTATATTCTGCACCTCGGCTAATAAACGCACATATCCCATATCCCACCTTAACCACCTTGTCTACCTGCCCTGCTGCCTTCATGTCTCTCAGTCCCTTTGGAACTCCAAGTATCCTGTTCAGTGTGTAGTCCCTCACCTTGTTCATCCTCCCAAAATGCATCACCTCACACTTAATGTTCAAAATCATGAGGGGTCTACACAGGTAGAGAGAGAAAGTGCTCGCAATAATGGAAGGAATGCAGATTTGCAAAAGAACCAAGGTCAACACGAGAATGATCCGCCCCCCCCCCCCCCCCCCCCGGCCCGCATTGAACCCCCGGCCCGCATTGAATCACTAGGATTGGGAACTCACTGCCTGGGTGTGGTGGAGGTGAATTCAAACGTGGCTTTCAGAAAGGACTTGGGACAAGCACTTGGGAGTGAGACGAATCACAACTTTATGGGGAAAGAGCAGGGGAATGGGATGAGCCGAGTTATATTTACAGAAAAGCCATTGGGGACACAATGGGCTGGACGTCCCCTCCTTTGATTCTATTCTAGGAGTTCATGGTAGCCCCACCCCACCGTGCTGTAAGATTATAACCATGCTATTTTATATGATGTATAGATTAATATACTTCAGCTGTTCGGAGCATTGTTGGTTGACTTGTATCAGGTGTATTGCCAATATCGGTTGCATTTGCTACACGGATTCCTCTCTCATTCAGACTTGCCCCTTTACTGTCCTGTTATATTCTTGTGCAGTTACTTCCTGTGCTTCAAGGAAGCGAATCAAGTAGTGGACACGGCCCAGCCCGGTTCCAAAAGTACTGCGGCCACTGCCAAAAGCAGGCGTCTCTGGTCAATCGGTCGCTGGATTCAGGTCGAACCCTCTCCAGGGGAGCCCGATCTTCTTTGCTGGTAACCGCTGTCTTTGAGCTTTAAACTCTACAGAATTACTTCGAATGTACTGCGCACGGGCACACACCATTCACCACGTCAAGATGTATGCTAGTGTTTATGTTCCACCCACCTCCACTCGCTCTACATTATCTGATTGCAGTCACTGCATCTTTTCTACCCTCTTGCAAAACTCAGTGGAGCTATAATCATCGGGCTGCGCTTTAATCTTATCTGAAATAGAGTACCAACAACAGCATTTAACTGCCAGGTCCAATATCAGCCCTTGCAGCAAAATAAACAAACATTCTTTAATGGTAGTATATCAGGCACTTTGCAACATTATAGCAACTGAAACATGATCTGTGTGGTGTAATGGATCTTTATTGAATGAGGAGGTGTGAAAGTCCAGGGCCTGGAGATACTCCAAAGCAAACCCACATAATCGCTGCTTGTCCATCATTGAAATCTTAAATCATTTCTACAGTTTGTGGCTGGTTTTCAACTGGACTGGCACGAATACAGGAGAGGAAATCAGTGGAGTAAAAGAGATACCATCTAGTTAGTTATCCTCCCTATTCCCAGGTAAGACACAATGCTGCACCACAGTCCTCCATCAGGTGCTGCCCTGTGCCTCACCCTATAGGACATCTAAAATGTTGTTCTCCACTTGCTTTGTGGGGGTGGGGGGGGGGGGGGTGGCAGCGAGCACAGGTATTTATTGTGAGCAGTCTTGTCTTTTACGGCTGCAGTCTATGCTGAAGGTACGAGTGATGTGTTGGGTGCTCTGGATCCGTGGAACACATACAGGCCACCAACACTTAAAATAGTGCAACACTATTTTATTAAGTTAGAAACGGTTGAACATACTTTCACTGTGGGTTAACACGATGTTAGATTAAACTAAAGACCTATGCCTGTCCTAACCAGTCTGTGCACTCAGCACATGGTGAGGATCTGTGCTGTAAGCTCTGTCCTTCTGAGAGGCTGCATCCCGAATGAGCGGGAACTCTGATGCCCCCTGTCTTTATAGTGAGTGTGCTCTATAGTGTGACAGTATGGCAATTGGCTGCGGCGTTGTGTGGTCCCACTGTGTCCATCAGTGTGGGTGTCTGTACCGTGATATACTGGTGTATATTATGACAACAAGGAGCTAAAGAGTTCAGAACAGCAGCAGTGAGGCAAGAATGGCTCAGAGCTGCTACTGGTTATGTTAATAAGTGCTATGGGGACGGTTTAACCTCCAGCTGTATTACCAATTCCACACTGGCTCCCCAAGAGGGCTGGAGAATGTCAGGCAGAGGGACCTCGTGGGTTGGTTGAGCAGAATGACTTTCCCCATAGTTGTTAGTATCTCCAGGCCATGAGAATGCAGTGATGCGGAGGCCGAGTTTGTATCAAATACAGAATTATACCTGGTTTAGAATTTTTATTTTTTTAATAAATAAAAATTAGTTGCATCTCAAATTAATTTAAAAACACCAGCTCCACTCTGGAACTCAGTTCATAATTAAGGAATCGCTGTTGGTGTAGTCACCTCTCTGCTGGTTCTCGAAATACAGATGGGTGTTTTTTGTTTTTTTGTTTTTAAAGGTTTCTGTACAAGCAGCCCCGTGGCGATTACCAGCTTCTCATCACCATCGGCTTTGAGGAACCGTCACAGATTGCAGCTACAGATCTCCTGGTGGACATCCTCCTGGGTCAGAGGTCAGCAGACTGCTCAGGAACCTGCCTCTCCAATTCAAAGCAGTTCGCTTACCTAGAGGTCCAGAGTCACCCCAATCTCCTCCCATCCTCCTGCCAGGAGGTTTCAGCTCATTCCAACACCTTTCCAGCTTGATCCATTCTGTGCTGGAGAGCGTCCAGCCCGAACTGCACATTTATTTAGGAGGAAATACAGAAACATACTTCTGGAAATTACCCCAATACCAGTTTCCAAAGCAGAGCTGAATGGAGTTCACAAGATCACATCTCGAAGGAATTAAATTGTTTATTCTCACACTTTATAATGTAAATGGAGAAATTTATTCTGTAATATTTCAAAGGAGGTAGACTATAATAATAATAATAATAGCCACAAGTAGGCTTACATTAACACTGCAATGACGTTACTGTGAAAATCCCCTAGTCGCCCTTTCCAGCACCTGTTCGGGTACACCGAGGGAGAATTCAGAATGTCCAATTCATCTAATAGCGCGTCTTTCGGGACTTGTGGGGGGAAACCCACGCAGACAGGGGGAGAACATGCAGATTCCGCACAGACGGTGACCCAAGCCAGGAATCAAACCCTGCTGCTGTGAACCACTATGCGAACGTGCTGCCCATTGGTCCACAGTGATGTCTCACTGGGAGGCCGCACGGTGATGTATGAAGGCCTATCGGAGCCAGTTTTAATTGGCCATAATCTGCAACAATTGCGCAATTTTTTTTTGAAAGATGATCTAAAAGGGACGAGCAGGTAGGATACATGGTCACTCAAACCAAATCATCGGCATTCAAAATTAGCAAGTCTGCTACCATAATAGATGCTGCCCCTGTACAAATCAGCTTGGTCAGAGGTGACTGGAGAGACAGGGGTAAGAGCAAGTCACTGCCAGGTAAAGAAGTTGACTCAACACATTTTGATTTCTATAAAATTTTTATTTGCAGTACACCTTCACAAAAAAGTCATGCAAAGGAACACTCATGTAATTTTAAGAGCATAGAAACATGTACAGTGTCATCTTAACATCTTTCTTCCCAAAGTTTACTCCTTCCCAGAGTTCAGCTGGAACAGCTGATCCACTGCCACCTCCTGACAAGATATCGCACTACTGAAACAAAGTTCCACACTGCCTGGTTTAGAAAAGAGAGAGAACGGGGGAGAGAGAGAGAGAGAGAGAGAGAGAAAACGGGGGAGAGAGAGAGAGAGAGAGAGAGAGAGAGAAAACGGGGGAGAGAGAGAGAGAGAGAGAGAGAGAGAGAGAGAACGGGGGAGAGAGGAGAGAGAGAGAGAGAACGGGGGAGAGAGAGAGAGAGAGAGAGAACGGGGGAGAGAGAGAGAGAGAGAGAGAACGGGGGAGAGAGAGAGAGAGAGAGAGAACGGGGAGAGAGAGAGAGAGAGAGAGAGAACGGGGGAGAGAGAGAGAGAGAGAGAGAACGGGGGAGAGAGAGAGAGAGAGAGAGAGAACGGGGGAGAGAGAGAGAGAGAGAGAGAGAGAACGGGGGAGAGAGAGAGAGAGAGAGAGAGAGAACGGGGGGGAGAGAGAGAGAGAGAGAGAGAACGGGGGAGAGAGAGAGAGAGAGAGAGAGAGAACGGGGGAGAGAGAGAGAGAGAGAGAGAGAGAACGGGGGAGAGAGAGAGAGAGAGAGAGAGAACGGGGGAGAGAGAGAGAGAACGGGGGAGAGAGAGAGAGAACGGGGGAGAGAGAGAGAGAGAACGGGGGAGAGAGAGAGAGAACGGGGGAGAGAGAGAGAGAACGGGGGAGAGAGAGAGAGAACGGGGGGAGAGAGAGAGAGAGAGAGAACGGGGGAGAGAGAGAGAGAGAGAGAACGGGGGAGAGAGAGAGAGAGAGAGAACGGGGAGAGAGAGAGAGAGAGAGAACGGGGAGAGAGAGAGAGAGAGAGAACGGGGTGGAGAGAGAGAGAGAGAGAGAACGGGGGAGAGAGAGAGAGAGAGAGAACGGGGGAGAGAGAGAGAGAGAGAACGGGGGAGAGAGAGAGAGAGAGAGAGAACGGGGGAGAGAGAGAGAGAGAGAGAACGGGGGAGAGAGAGAGAGAGAACGGGGGAGAGAGAGAGAGAGAACGGGGGAGAGAGAGAGAGAGAACGGGGGAGAGAGAGAGAGAGAACGGGGGAGGGAGAGAGAGAGAACGGGGGAGGGAGAGAGAGAGAACGGGGGAGGGAGAGAGAGAGAACGGGGGAGGGAGAGAGAGAGAACAGGGGAGGGAGAGAGAGAGAACAGGGGAGAGAGAGAGAGAACAGGGGAGAGAGAGAGAACAGGGGAGAGAGAGAGAACAGGGGAGAGAGAGAGAGAACAGGGGAGAGAGAGAGAGAACAGGGGAGAGAGAGAGAGAACAGGGGAGAGAGAGAGAGAACAGGGGAGAGAGAGAGAGAACAGGGGAGAGAGAGAGAGAACAGGGGAGAGAGAGAGAGAGAACAGGGGAGAGAGAGAGAGAGAACAGGGGAGAGAGAGAGAGAGAACAGGGGAGAGAGAGAGAGAGAACAGGGGAGAGAGAGAGAACAGGGGAGAGAGAGAGAACAGGGGAGAGAGAGAGAACAGGGGAGAGAGAGAGAACAGGGAGAGAGAGAGAACAGGGGAGAGAGAGAGAACAGGGGAGAGAGAGAGAACAGGGGAGAGAGAGAGAACAGGGGAGAGAGAGAGAACAGGGGAGAGAGAGAGAACAGGGGAGAGAGAGAGAACAGGGGAGAGAGAGAGAACAGGGAGAGAGAGAGAACAGGGGAGAGAGAGAGAACAGGGGAGAGAGAGAGAACAGGGGAGAGAGAGAGAGAACAGGGGAGAGAGAGAGAACAGGGGAGAGAGAGAGAACAGGGGAGAGAGAGAGAGAGAGAGAATGAGTGTGAGAGAGAGAAAATGAAATGAAAATCACTTGTGACAAGTATGCTTCAAATGAAGTTACTGTGAAAAGCCCCTAGTCACCACATTCCGGCACCTGTTCGGGGAGGCTGGTACAGGAATTGAACAGTGCTGCTGCCTGCCTTGGTCTGCTTTCAAAGCCAGCGATTTAGCCGTGCTAAACAGCCCCTAACGCGAGAGTGCGAGAGTGCGCGAGAGTGGCGCGAGAGTGCGCGAGAGTGCGCGAGAGTGCGCGAGAGTGCGCGAGAGTGCGCGAGAGTGGCTGCGAGAGCGCGCGAGAGTGGCGAGAGCGCGCGAGAGTGCGCGAGAGTGCGCGAGAGTGCGCGTGCGCGAGGGGATAGAGAATGAACCAGGTTCCAATCCTGAGTGAGAGAGTGAGAGCTTGTGCGTGTGGTGAAGGGAAAGAGAATGACCAGGATCCAATCCTGAGAGAGTGAGAGAGTGTGAGAGAGTGTGAGAGAGTGTGAGAGAGTGTGAGAGAGTGTGAGAGAGTGTGAGAGAGTGTGAGAGAGTGTGAGAGAGTGTGAGAGAGTGTGAGAGAGTGTGAGAGAGTGTGAGAGAGTGTGAGAGAGTGTGAGAGAGTGTGAGAGAGTGTGAGAGAGTGTGAGAGAGTGTGAGAGAGTGTGAGAGAGTGTGAGAGAGTGTGAGAGAGTGTGAGAGAGTGTGAGAGAGTGTGAGAGAGTGTGAGAGAGTGTGAGAGAGTGTGAGAGAGAGTGAGAGAGAGTGAGAGAGAGTGAGAGAGAGTGAGAGAGTGAACCTGTGCGCATGGGGAGGGGAAAGAGAATGACCAGGATCCAATCCTGAGAGTGAGAGAGTGAGAGAGTGTACCTGTGCGCATGGGAGGGGAAAGAGAATGACCAGGATACAATCCAATCAACATGCAAGTTATGAACTAGTGCAAATTTATTGGTTGACAAACTCGTACAATATTTGAATTGTTTTTTTTTTTTTTAATCCAAACATGTTGCCAAAGCAAGGGCAATTACTGCCCAGTGAGGAGATGCCCATTCAAGAACAAAAGTTTCACCTTGCACACATCCGGATAACTACGATGCCAAGTTTCAAACAGGCAACTTGCCAACCAAGCAGTGTTATTCTCTGCTAAAGGAGAATTGCAGCAATTGAAATTTGCACTTGCAAGTTGGCACTTGCAAGCACTGGGGTTTGAGCTCAGCCAGTTAGTACTGCAGGAGGAGCAGGTGGCTGGGACAAGAGAATTTTAACCCTCTGTTAAACCAACGATAACCAAGCTCCCCTCTGTTTGACAGGCAAGGCACGGAATATCATACTGAAAAACTCACTTGCACACTTTCACCTGATTATGGAACCACTAAAACACTGTCCAAGACTTAGATACTATTTAAAAGTGAAAATGAAAGTATGAAATTCAGCATCCATTTGTAAAATTTGAAATGCCTAATCACTCATGCAAAAACATTCAGATTGAAGGGCAGCACAGTGGCAAGCACTGCTACCTCACGCACCGAGGATCAGGGTTCGATCCCGGCCCCCTGGTCTGTGTGGAGTTTGCACAGTCTCCCCGTGTCTACGTGGGTCTCACCCCCACAACCCAAAAAGATGTGCAGTGTAGGTGGATTGGCCACGCTAAATTGCCCCTCAATTGTAAAAAGAGAGAATTGGGCACTTTAAATTTATGAAAAATCTATTCAGATTAACTTGGTTAGCTTGCACATTGAGACTTGGCAACACTGCTGTAGCTGTAAAATAATTGCAACCCCACAGTATCGAATTCTAATAGGCAACTAGGCTACGAGTTAAAATAGGCAACCGGATTAATTGTTTAATAAGTTTCAACCCAATACTTAATCAAACCCCAATTCATCCAACTCCTCCCCCCCCCCCCCCCACACCTCCATGTCGGCCCCCCCCCCCCACCCATGCCCCCCTGCTCCACCATACCCCCCCCCCATCCACCCTACATAAGCACTACTGAACATACGGGTCCCACAGTCCCGGTATAGTCCTACGCCCCTACGCCACGTGCACGACGGTAACGAGAACAAGACGGCCGAAGTAGCTGCCTTTACTGTAAACAAATCCATCTCTAGAATTAAGTTCGAACGGATGACCTACAGAGCAATATCCAAACCAAATTCTGCACTTTACTACATTCCTGGTAAATTTTTGAACAAAGAACAAAGAACAGTACAGCACAGGAACAGGCCCTTCGGCCCTCCAAGCCCATGCTGCCCGACTAAACTACAATCTTCTACAGTTCCTGGGTCCGTATCCCTCTATTCCCATCCTATTCATGCATTTGTCAAGATGCCCCTTAAATGTCACTATCGTCCCTGCTTCCGCCACCTCCTCCGGCAGCGAGTTCCAGGCTCCCACTACCCTGTGTAAAAAAAACTTGCCTCGTACATCTACTCTAACCCTCTCACCTTAAACCTATGCCCCCTAGTAATTGACCCTCTACCCTGGGAAAAGCCCGACTATCCACTCAGTCTATGCCTCAATTTTGTAGACATCTATCAGGTCACCCCTCAACCGCAGTCGTTCCAGTGAGAACAAACCGAGTTTATTCAACCGCTCCTTTAAACTGGAGTATTTCAGACGTGATCTTTACACAGTTGCTTCGTGGAACACCAACATCTGCCAGAAATTCTAAATCGGCGGGGCAGTTTAAAAATGAGAGCGGGACAATAGTCTGTGTGCTATCATTTTTCAGCCAATTATAAATCACCAGTCCAGTACGCAAGTGGTATGTAGAAATTGAAATACAGAAATCTACTATGCTTATTAAAGCATTATGCTTCGCAAGCATGCTTCCTAGACAGTGTATTTACCAGTAATCCTAGCAAATCTTCCCTCATATGGACATGGGCAACTTTCAATCTAGTTGCCTTCAATAGTGTGGATGTTGGATTGGATACTATGCAATTAAGTCCATCTGCTTATAAACTTGTTCATGGATGGAGGACATTAAAAAAAAACACCACGTTCTCAAAAAATTGGTATTATTACAGCTAATAATAGGTAGATCAGAGAGCTCAGGATCAGTTACAGTATTGAAACTGTAAATGCCATGTTAAACGGATGCAAAAAGTGTTACTGACACCTGATAAATATCAATGAGCTCAAATGCAGCATGCAAATTGCCGGTTCAGTTTTGGGCCATCCATGCAGTCTTCAGATTTAAGCAAATTGTTGCCAAATACAAGCCAACATTGACAGGCAAGGGACATTCTTCTGCAGTTTAGTGTCCAGTCAACCCTAGAGCTAAGCAGCCGGAGATCAGACCAATGATATGACAATTTGAACAATTTTTAAATAATCACCCTGCAAAACTCGCGATAAAAGGCTGCTTTGTAAAGCATTCCCTGCATACTTGTATAACTCACTACGAAAAAGGACACTTAACCCCAGTGGCATCAAAAAAAAACATGCACACTGACATGTGCTATACCTCTTTAAAAAAAAATATCCTCCCGTTTCGAGAAAGTCGGCCCCATTTGCACGAATGTTCACAAAAACTGGAGTTCCATCACTGCTCCCCTTTAAAACTTCCTTTTTCACTTTATAAAAATTCCACTCCGAATAAGACATTTATATTCGAGCAACCTGGGCATGTGAGCCACCAAAAACATAGATGATCCTAAATATTTAAAAACCAAAGCATTAGAGGACTTCAATATTAAAAGCTGGCCTTCTGATTTCTAACTGCTGCCCATGGAGACAAGAGTGCACAAACCAGTGCGCACATGCGTGTTAATGGTGAGTCTCCAACTCCACCACTGTCCATTCCCCTTGGGAAGAGGAGATATCTTCCGGGGAAAAGCTGGTTACGGATGTGACACTGGCCGTGGAGTCATCGAGTGGCGATATGAGGTCTGTCCATTTGCTCAGTTCTGCCTTGTCAACCATTACCTTGCTTTGCAACTTGACTCCGTCTCCAGAGATCAGCAACGTTTGGTTGATCAACTGCTGCATCACCTCCACCGGTTCAATCTGCAGGTGCAGGACCTTCTCACCAGGATCATCAATGAGTTCAAGGCACTGCCAGTCTGCTGCTGGGTTGCCAGCCTCCTCTCTCTCAACATCCTCCAGCCTAGTCTCCTCTGCCGTTTCAACTTCATAGATGGTTGAAAGGAAAGGAGGCAGCAGGGGGGCCATCCACGGCACACAAGCCGGTGTCTGTAGTGTTGATCACCCTCACTCAAGAGGCCTGCAACAGTTGACAGCACTGAAGATTTGGAAAATAGTTTCAAGCAGAAAAACCCTTTTTTGTTTCATGCAAATCTACAACTAAAAAGTTTTGTAGTAGAAAAAATGAACATGAAAGATGGTCGAGCACAATCCGGTTTGTAACAAACTAGACAATTCGCATTTCCTGCACAACATCGGATTAATTGTATCGAATACACCCAAACTACTCATGGACACAAAAGGGAGTGTGATTATAGATACAGGTAAGTTTTATGCATCTCCTACTGTGCAATAGACAGGCGGGACTGCAAACGGTCATTAAAATAGGGAGACCACATGTCTTCTCTAGTCAGTCAAGTGTCAAGGCAGGTCATGTTAAAACTTCAGCTGGTTCCATTAATCACACACATTCAGTCTTTTGTGCAGCCGACAAGACAGCCCCAGGCAGACATGAAAATGGGACAACGTCACGATGACAAGTGCGAAATTGAACAAAAGCTGCTTGGTTTTTTTTTTTGGGGGGGGGGGGGGGATGGTCAGGCCTCAAGAGGTGGGTTAAATGTTTGGGCACTCCCACATGTTCACTTTTCACCTTAAAAAAAAAAAACTTTTAGCCAAGTGACAGTGGCTTTGCTCATTCAAGGTTTCCAATCTGGCAGTATCACCATGTCCAGCTCCAAAACAGAGAACAAATGGTTCATTTTGGATTTGAAGAGAGTCAGGTCATGTGTGATGTGACATTTGCTGTTGACAGACATTGATTAGACACAGATCTATTCCAGAGGAAATGTTAAACATGGGGGAGACACAATAGGTCATGGTACACACGTTTATTCCATTTGATTACACTGCCACACCTCAGCCGGTACCACCATGGATTTTCCAGAGAGCACGTTTGCAACCCCTAGAACCAATTCAATTAAAAAAAATTTTTTTTTTTTTTTTTTTTTTTTTAAATAAAAGGGGGATTAGTGTCAAGAATGGTTTAAAAAATTGAAATCACGATGAAAACATGCTGCAACAGGAGCTTCCTTGGAGCAATGTTTTTCGGGGGGGGGGGGGGGGGGAGAAGCAATATTTGGAGGTGTTTCAATTGTTTTGTCCACTACTATTCAGAAAGGCTGCATTGTCGCGTACGGCAGTTCACAAAAAATAAGAAACGGCCAGATTGCACATCTTCAGTTCAAAACCAAAATTTATTACAAGTGACGGCTCACCAGTGGTTAAAGTGTTACACATTTAGAAATACATTCGAACTGGCATTTCAACCACTTGCTTCAGTCCCATTACAAGTACATGGGGGTTGGTTTGAGGAGCGATTGGAGACACCCCACGACAAGGTACTGCTCGCAAGCTAACAAGACCCCGAAAGAAAAGAAAAGGCCAGCTCCAAAATTGTTACAACAAAAAATAAAGTCAGTCATAGGAACAAAAGATCACATATTCTTGCAAAAAAAAAAAAAAAAAACCTTCTAGTGGCACAAGAATTCATTGAATTGGGTAATAAAGACCCACACACTCCTAAGTCAGTGCAAAATAGTTTTGCTGCAATCCAAGCTAGGGTTCATGAATCCAATACAACATCAAATTGACCCCCCCCCCCCCACCTCCCCCAGGATTCGGTAGGTTTATCGCTAAACAATGAGCATTTATACATTACCTGTGCTTCCATTCTTTTCACAAGCAGAGTAGTACTGCTGCCACATGTGACTTCCATTTGCATCGATGGTAGGATCATTCAACTGGAGATTAATCAACTCCCCATAAAGGCAGTCTATTGGACATTCGGCAACGGCGGGTTCGTTCTACCACGCGAGACTTGGATTGATCAGACCAGTCTAGTGTCAGGTCATCCGCGTGGTGTAACCCGGGGTCATCGTCTGCCGGGTCACCCGGCACCTGGTGTAGAGCGAGAGTCACTCCAGGGACAGAGTCGCTCGAGCTTTCGTTTGGAGGAAGATGGGGGCCTGGAGAGGATAGGCTTACTGGAGGCCTACAGGACTGAAGGCCAATCGTAACAGGGATCTGGTCACAAGTCGGATCCTCTGAAGGTCAGCACCTGACAAGCAGCAGCTTTGGGAGCAAGGGAATCAGACGCGGTGTAACCGTGTTCAAGGGAATGAGGAGTCTCAACTGGTACATGCTCTTCATTCTCGTCCAAGGCATGCAGAGTTGCGGGTTTGAAATGAGACCACCGCACATAGAGACTGCACTTCCAAATTAGAGTCACTTGTGGTTTTATCTTCAAACACTGGGTTGTCAATCCCTTCCAGTCCACATTGGGCGTGTTCAGTCACTCCTGGGCAATCTTCCTCCGAGTGATCTTCCTCCTCTGAAGACATCATGGGCTCGGTTGGAGGATCACCGTGCAGATCATCCGCTGCCAGTGTTTCGGGATCTGCATCACCCCTTTCCAAGTGAATCCCCAAATCCTGATCCAGGAGGTCGTCCGGAGGGCTGAGTTCAGTCCGATGAATAAACTGATCAGCCGATTTCGGTTTGTCGTCAGACTTGGACTCTACCCCCCGAGCTACTGTCATAGTCCTTCAGCTCTTCGGGAGTGCTGGTGGTACTGCTGCTTTTCCCTGCCAAGTCATGACCACTAAGAGTGCTGGACTTGGAAACCCCCCGATCTGCAGGCCAATCCTCAGGTGAAATGCCAAGCTGCTCTTCAGAGGGCCAGTTTCCAACACAATCCTCCATCTTGCACGTTACCGGTAGGCCTTTGGGTTCAGGGACACGTTGGTCTTCAGGACTCTGAAGTGATTCTGGGAAAAGCTCATTAGGAGAGTCTTCAGTATCTGCCTCTTCAGAATACTGGTACATTGTTAGCTTAACGTTAGAGATGTCACAACCAGCCTCTGGGGAAGGCTCATCAAGGCAACTTCCCAAAGTAGGCTCTTGGAGATCTACCCGGCTCGCCGCCATTGGCATAACACTGCCATTGTTGATTACAGATACACATTTCATTGGACTAACTCTGGCAACATTCCGAGACTCTCCCTCAGAGCTTGGTGAACTAGATTGAGGAAGTAGATGTTGTTCCTGCAAGTCTCTGGGTTGCAGATTGACATTATTCAAGTCCATCTTTCCGTTAATACTAGTAACGTTTTCAGCCACATGAACCTGGTCAGCATTCAGGGTGTTTAAATACATACGTGTTCCACAATACTCATTTCCATCATTAACACGTGCCTCATTTTGCACTTTGTTTGAGCACAAATCAGCTTCTATCGTCCAGCCACCACTTGGATCCCCGTCATTTTCTCCATTGAATGGGACTAGGCGATGCGACAGAACCCACCTCGCCTTCATATTCAGCTGATCCACGTTCCGCTGTGCAAGAGTTTTCTTCAACCCTTTCATCCTCCAACTTTTCCTCTTCAACTGAAGTATGCGTGTTGCCATGGCAAGGGGCCGCTTGCTCTCCCTGGGAGAAGGAACTCTTCCAATTGGGAGGTAACCCTGGGGATTCTTGACCGCAACGGTTTGATTCAGAGTTTCCTCTTTTGCTGCCAGGGTCGGTCCTTCTGTGGGCCTCAGAGTGGCAAGACCAGTCCGTCCTGCACTGCCGGTTCCTCAATGTCACTTCCGAAAGAGATTTCCTGGAAGGCGCCAATACCTTATTTGTAAGGATTGTGTCTCCACATTTACTTCAGAAGGTTTTGTCAATTGTGGGAGGGGGAGGCTGCGACTGCAAGAGTTTTCTTCAACCTGTTCATCCTCCAACTTTTCCTCTTCAACTGGAGTGCGCGTGGTGCTGTGGCCAGGGGCGGCTTGCGCTCCCTGGGGAGATGGAACTTCTCCAATAATTAGAGGACCCTGGGGATTGTTGAGCGGAATATTTTCATTCAGAATTTCATCAGTGGGCCTTATCGAAGAGGCTTCAGGTCCAGCCTGTCCCGCACTGCCGGTTTCTCCGGTGTCACTTTCCGAATGAGGTTCCCTGGAAGGCGGCATTCCCTCATTTGGCAGGGATGGCGTCTCCACATTTATCTCCAGGAGAGTTTGTTGATTGTTGGTGGTTGTGGCAGATGGGAATCTTTGAAGGGGGGATACCTTGCTGAACCCATGGTGTAGATTTGACGGGCACTTTGGCAATCTGCCCCTTTAGCCTTACATTCAACTTCTTCCACTCAAAAGGAGGCAGCGCAGTAACCTTCACCGGGCTTTGGTTTGGTCGACCTCTCGGCATTGCTGGCCTTGTTCACTTCCAGACTAGGGTGCTTCGATTGCGGAGCAGAGTCTAGAAAAAGACGGACAACGATAAAACCAAAAATTCCACACTGCTGCTCACATTCAAACAGAGCGAAAGGCTTTGTTCACAGAAAAAATGTTAGATTAATCGCCGTGTGAAACGACTCCCCCCTCCGCCCCCGACCCACACCCAATACTGGCCTCCTAGGCATTCCACCATCAGCTGCCCTCAACCTCGTCTAACTCGGTCACAATCTTGCTCACCCACCAAATTTACATAGAATTTACAGTGCAGAAGGAGGCCATTTGGCCCATCGAGTCCGCACCGCCCTTGGAAAGAGTCAACACCTCCACCCTACCCCCCTAATCCAGTAACCCCACCCAACACTAAGGGCAATTTTGGACACTAAGGGCAATTTATCATGGCCAATCCACCTAACCTGCACATCTTTGGACTGTGGGAGGAAACCAGAGCACCCGGAGGAAACCCACGCACACACAGGGAGAACGTGCAGACTCCGCACAGACAGTGACCCAAGCCGGAATCGAACCTGGGACCCTGGAGCTGTGAAGCAATTGGGCTATCCACAATGCTACCGTGCTGCCCATTAGGAAGCCAAACCCCAGCCTCATCACTGCTCTGCACCCTCGTCCTTTCCCAAACGGTGACAACCAGATCAGATTGAGGGAGGCAGGCTTCTAGTGAAGGGCAATGACACAACCATGGTTAACAGAGGAAGGATAGTATTAAAATGAAAGAAAACATGCCCCATGAGTGGCAGAAATTCCACTTTTTTTCCAAAAAAAAGCCAGAGGATTGGGAAAGTTTTTTTTGGGGGTGGGGGGGGGGGAAAGCACAACAAAAGATGACCAAAAGGAGATTAGAGTGTAAACTAGCAAGTAATATACAAGAGCTTCTTTAAATATACAAAAAGAGGGGCCAAAGTGAACATAGGCCCCTTAGAGAATGAGACTGGGGAAAATAGGGAATTGGGAAATGGCAAGGAAGTGACAGAGGTAAATAAATACGTTGCATCAGTCTTCACAGGAGACAGGAACAACATTGCAAAAATACAAAGTAATTCAGGACAAATGGTTGTGGGTGGAAGAGGAAGACGAAGAAAGAGAGACAAGAAATAATGGGAGAGAAAGGTACCAAGGAAACGAAAAGGCTAAAGGCCAGAAAGGCCCCTGGGTGAATTCCAGGAAGGAAGTAGCTACAGTGATAGTGAACGGATGCACTGGTAGCAATTGTCCAAGAATCCTCAAATTCTGGGAAGTTTCAGAGGATTAAGGCTACTTATTTCTCTTGCGGATGCCAAAAATAGGTGGGAAGGCAACTGGGGAGAATGACAGTGTACAGAGGGATGCAGACAGGGTTCGGTCGAGTAGGTAAAAGCTCTGCAGATGGAATATTTATAATGTCGGAAAATTGTGAAGTTATGCAGCATAAAGGGGCCGAATATTATTTGAACTGAGAAAGACTGCAGGAGGGGATTTGGGGCTCCTCCTACATAAAACTCAGAAAAAGCCAACAGGCAAGTTCAGCAGGTAGTAGGAAAGTCAAATGGAATGTTGGAGAAGTCTTACTCCAAACTTAACGATACAAGGCACTAGTTAGACCACACCTGGAACACTGGTGAATCTGTGGTCCTCTTATCCAAGGGCAGGTATTGGCATTGGAGCAATCCAGAGAAGGTTTGAGGTTTAACCCCAGTACGGAGGCATTGTATGAGGGGAGCCTGTACTTTGCGGAGTTACGAATGAGAAGCAACCTTATTGAGATATATCCGATTCTCAGGGAGGTTTGACAGGGTCGATGCTGAGAGGATGTTTCTCCTTGTGGGAGAGTCTAGAGGGCATCATCTCAGAGTCACGGGGTCACCCATTTCAGACAGAGATGAGGAATTTCTTCTCTCAGAGGGGAGTGAATGAGGAATTCATTACCGCAGAGAGCTGTGGAGGCCGGGTTGTTATGTTCAAGGCCGAGATACAGATTTTTAATCAGTGAAGGAATCGAGGGTTATGGGGATAAGGCGGGAAGGTGGAGTTGGGGATCATCACCATTGGTCAGCATCTCATTTGAATGATGGAGCAGACCTGATGGGCTGAATGGTCAAACGCCGACATCTATGGGCTTAACCAGAGCTTTATAAAAAAGGTTCCGTGTAACCACCCGGATTTACTAGTCTGGAAGCCCAAGATCCCACATGCTTGGCTAACCGGACTCAATAGGCCACCTTCAATGCAAACACACCCAGGGGTCCCTGTATACACTCGGCTAGATCTGTGCAAATATACAGTTGCCTTGCCTTGTCCCTTCTGTCAAAATGCATCAGCTCACTCAGACGGATTGAATTCCATCTGCCCAGTCTGCCGGCAGCATTTCATAATCCTCGGTTTACCACTGCTGCCCAGCAGATTTTGCAATTGGAGTATTCTCAAGATCCAGGTCATTGATGGGTCTCTTGGGGAACACCCCTCATCTACCAGCTTCCAGACTGAAAAAACAAACCATCTACCCTGACTCACTGCTTCCAGTCATCAAGCAGATTATCCAATAGGATACTGGCTCCCCTTTTCAGCCTCAAATTTTGTTGACCAACCTTTTGAGGTAAACTTATACAGACAACATGCACCACATTCTCAACAATCTTGTTACCTTCCCAGAAAACAGGATCAAACACTCTGCCGGCTCTCCTCAATTAAACTAAACCTCCCCCGCCTCAAATCCTTGCCCACCACGGATGTCAAACTGACCATCCTCACCCCCCTTCTCGAATAAGGGAGTCACATCTGTCCCTCTAATCCTCTGGTGCTCTCGGGAAGATTGAAGGGTGACGGCGAGCCTTTCCACCATCTCCACAGTCCCCTTAGCAACCCGGGGCTGCAGGCCATCCAGGCTGCAGGCCATCCAGCATCTCCCGCAAACACAGCTACCCTTTCCAGTACCTTCCGCCGTCACACGAGCCATTGCCTCCACCCCAAGCGCTTCTCAATACTAAATTCTTTCCAGCTTTGCCCTGGGGTATGGGTATCACGGCTGGGCCAACATTTGTTACCCATCCCAAATGGAGATCATTTCACAAGACCGTTCAGAGTCAGTCAGCCATATTGGCTGAGCATGTGGAGTCAGACGTGCAGGCCCAAGTAGGCAAGAGTGGCAGGTATCACTCTTGCCCTTAGGACCCAATCCAACACAGCACGATGGCAGGGAGAGTGGTCCTTTCAAGTTACCTCCCATTCTCCTCCCACCCCCTCAATCCATTATTTTGAGCTTGCTACTCAACAAGTTTCTAATGCAATATTTTCCAAATTATCTCCCCTCATCCAGGGACCCCCAGGAGATAGCCTATCGATGCATCTTTTCCTGAATGATCGTGCATTGTTCCATACTCTTCTCCCGGATGGTCTCTGGCTCCAGCTGACCCAGACTAGATCTCTTCAAATTTGAAATCAGTATTGGGAGGCTATTGTAAACTTTATGATCACCTTTATCCAAATGTTCTGCCACAACTTGACTCACGTCATTTCCCAGTCCCCTTTCAGGAACGTGCAAGATGTTCTCCTGAACACAATTTTCAAAAAGGTTATTGCCCCTCCAATCCCCCAGTGTCACCATTACTTCTTGTGGTGAGTCCCTTGGCAGATTTGTTCCTCAATCTCACTATCTGGGAGACCAGTAGGTCACAAGTGAGCACACCGTCCCCCCAGTCCCTCCAACAACGCCCCCCCCCCGTCCATCCAACAACTCCCCCTTCCCTCCTCCCCCTCAACAACTCCCCCTTTCCCTCCTCCTCCTCAACAACTCCACCCTTCCCTCCTCCCCCTCAACAACCCCCCCTTTCCCTCCTCCCCCTCAACAACTCCCCCTTTCCCTCCTCCCCCTCAACAACTCCCCCTTTCCCTCCTCCCCCTCAACAACTCCCTTTCCCTCCTCCCCCCTCAACAACTCCCTTTCCCTCTTCCCCCCTCAACAACTCCCTTTCCCTCTTCCCCCCTCAACAACTCCCTTTCCCTCCTCCCCCCTCAACAACTCCCTTTCCCTCCTCCCCCCTCAACAACTCCCTTTCCCCTCCTCCCCCCTCAACAACTCCCTTTCCCTCCTCCCCCCTCAACAACTCCCTTTCCCTCCTCCCCCCTCAACAACTCCCTTTCCCTCCTCCCCCCCTCAACAACTCCCTTTCCCTCCTCCCCCCTCAACAACTCCCTTTCCCTCCTCCCCCTCAACAACTCCCTTTCCCTCCTCCCCCTCAACAACTCCCTTTCCTCCTCCCCCCTCAACAACTCCCTTTCCCTCCTCCCCCCTCAACAACTCCCTTTCCCTCCTCCCCCCTCAACAACTCCCTTTCCCTCCTCCCCCCTCAACAACTCCCTTTCCCTCCTCCCCCCTCAACAACTCCCTTTCCCTCCTCCCCCCTCAACAACTCCCTTTCCCTCCTCCCCCCTCAACAACTCCCTTTCCCTCCTCCCCCCTCAACAACTCCCTTTCCCTCCTCCCCCCTCAACTCCCTTTCCCTCCTCCCCCCTCAACTCCCTTTCCCTCCTCCCCCCTCAACTCCCTTTCCCTCCTCCCCCCTCAACTCCCTTTCCCTCCTTTCCCCCTCAACAACTCCCTTTCCCCTCCTTCCCCCTCAACAACTCCCCCTTTCCCCTCCTCAACAACTCCCCCTTTCCCTCCTCCCCCTCAACAACTCCCCCTTTCCCTCCTCCCCCTCAACAACTCCCCCTTTCCCTCCTCCCCCTCAACAACTCCCCCTTTCCCTCCTCCCCCTCAACAACTCCCCCTTTCCCTCCTCCCCCTCAACAACTCCCCCTTTCCCTCCTCCCCCTCAACAACTCCCCCTTTCCCTCCTCTCCCTCAACAACTCCCCCTTTCCCTCCTCTCCCTCAACAACTCCACCAAATGGATTCAATCCTCGAGGACACACTTCCAGCCCACATTTTTTCAACATAAATTTAGAGTATCCAATTCTTTTTTCCCCCAAATTAAGGGGCACTTTAGCACGGCCAATCCACCTACCCTGCACATCTTTGGGTTGTGGGGGTGAGACCCACGCAGACACGGGGAGAATGTGCAAACTCCACCCAGACAGTGACCCGGGGCCGGGATCGAACCCGGGTCCTCGGTGCAGTGAGGCAGCGGTGCTAATCACTGCGCCACACCCCCCACACCTTACTCTTTTCAACTGCTGGTGATAATTACCCCAACAAGTTTGAACCCCACACTGATGAGGACACTGCCCCTAGTCCCGTTGAGGTGCCCCTAGTCCCATTGAGGTGCAACCCATTCCACAGGATTAAGCGTCTCCTGCCCCAGACCAATTCCATGCCCCAAGAATGGGCAATACGGTAGCACGGTGGTTAGCACTGTTGCTTCACAGCTCCAGGGTCCCAGATTCGGTTCCCAGCTTGGGTCACTGCCTGGACGTTCTCCCAGTGTCTGCGTGGGTTTCCTCCGGGTGCTCCGGTTTCCTCCCACAGTCTAAAGATGTGCGGGTTAGGTGGATTCGCCATGATAAATTGCCCCTCAAGGTGTCCAAAAGGGTTAAGGTGGGGCTACTGGGTTACGGTGGAGGGGTGGGCTTTAAGTAGGGTGCTTTTTCCAAGGGCCAGTGCAGACTTGATGGGTCAAATGGCCTCCTTCTGAACAGCAAATTCTATGATCTCCTGCACCTTGCATCTTGGATTGCTCCTATTTTTAAATTCGGGCTAGCCTTTGTCATTGGGATCAATAAGAGATGGCTACTTCTACTTTCCTAATCATCAATTAATTAGAGATGAGCTTTTCTATTCGAAATGCCTACTCTCGGAATCTGACCCTCATTTAATCCCAGTATCATTCCAGGGGAACGTGCGCACCTCCGAGCACACACTGAAGAAGCGACTGATGCGCGGGCTGTTCGAAACGGTTTCAGAATATTCCCGATATTCAGAATATTCCCGATATGTATCACTCGAAGGGTGTTGTCCGAAATTGCGAGGTGACCAATCCTCGTGCATTATAAAAAAAACAAAGACTTGCGCTAGTGTCCCAGCTGACGGAGGGCAGGGGTTTGGAAGAAACACAGCTCTCAACGTCTGACCTCTCCAAACTAAGAAGGCTCATATCTACCTCCCAATCGAGCGTCAATTGGCCCCAAAGGTGACTAGAAGTCTGGCAGAGATTAGCTCGAGAACCCACAACCCTTATGGCATCGCAACAGCTACATTCTCAATGAATGATTGTAGATCTTCCTTACTCGGGACTGTGGCAGTTGTTCTTGGCTGGTCCCCCGTGGGCGCAGCACCGAGGCGAGCTGGGCTCTGCCGCTTGTGAGGAACTCTAGGCGCTGCTGGTTTCCTCGCCGCTCCTGCGCTCAGAGTGGAGTGGCTCGACGGATCTGGCTGCTTCCTCACCGCTCCCGCACTCCGAGTCGAGGACTGGCTCGATGGAGGCGTCCAATCTGGTCTTTGGAAAATGGAAAAAAAAAGGTTTTAAATGTCACGGTGGGGGGGAAAGAGTTACAAATCTCACATCATCGCCCTTCAAATCATTCTGCCTCGAGAGGAGCCGGCTGGAAAATATATTAAACCTGGGCAAAAGTAAGCTCGAGCCTGCTGTAGTCATAGCAGCACCTGGTGGCCAATGTTTAGGCCAGGAACCTTGATAGCTAGCCTAGTTACCAATCTCGGCAGACACTGCAAGTTTCAGCTGTCATTTCACATCAGGCCAGCAGATGGTGCCATCGCCCTTCTCAACTCAATTGGTCCACCCAAAAAGTGCAGAATCTCCAGCTGGCAATGACAATATAGAATTAATTAATTCGTTCTGACATCAAGGCTTTTGCTCAATGAATAAAGCCACCAGATTCCCTGGGTTGAGCAAAAATAGAAGGCAATAAATGTATCATCTCCATCTTGTACTAATTCTGGGTTAGTGCCCGAAATAAGCAGCAGACTGCGGTTAATTGAACTAGATTTCTCAATAACCCACCCAGACACCAGTAAAACTTAAATCTTCCAGGGTGAACCCTTGAGACTGATCCTTTGAGAATTCTCTCCACAATTGGATGGCGTCAGCAATGACCCACCTGATGGGGTTCTCTACCCCCTAGCCCCCCATGATATGCAGAAGACATCATGTATATAATGACGTACACGACCTCCAACCAGCAGGTGGTAGTGTAATTTTACCATGTGACTTTGTACCTCGAGGAGTTGGGAGTTAGTCGTGCTAGTGGACACTCATACTTGCAGTAGCTCCAAGATAATTTAGCAGTATTAGTAGTTTGGAATATAATTCTCAGTTATCTTTACCACGCATTTATTTTACAATAAAATACTTTAATTAGTCATGAACTAGATGTTCTACTGT